>NW_007731154.1:69090-71269 GCF_000696425.1 Galeopterus variegatus | reverse complement strand
CGACACTGAGGGTTGCGATCCGTTGCCGGACATGAAAAAAGACAAAAAGGAAAAACAAAAACAAAAACAAAAATCCACTGCATATCAGGAGATAACTTTCTGAAACTCCTATTTTCTGGTTCTCTGGTATCTGAAACAATGTGGAAGATTTCCACTGCATATCAGGAGATAACTTTCTGAAACTCCTATTTTCTGGTTCTCTGGTATCTGAACCAATGTGGAAGATTAAAACTACAATTGTTTGGGCCAGCCCGGTGGCGCACTGCTACAGTGCGCACACATATGAGTGAGAACATGTGGTATTTCTCTTTCTGTGCCTGGCTTATTTTACTTAAAGTAATTTTCTCCAAGCTCATCCATGCTGCTGCAAATGGCAGAATTTTATTCTTTGGCTGAGTAGTATTCCACTGCATATCAGGAGATAACTTTCTGAAACTCCTATTTTCTGGTTCTCTGGTATCTGAAACAATGTGGAAGATTAAAACTACAATTGTAGCATTTATTGCATCCAGGTTGTTGAAGTATTCAAGTATCTCTTCCCAATACAGGTTCCATAACAATTAATAAACACATGCAAGAATCAGATAAGCTCAACATATCAGTTTTTGTTTTTTTTTGCTAGGAGCTGGTTTGGAGACTGTGGTTGGGGCCTGAATGTAAGCTGGGCTTCCTAATACATACCCATATACTGGAAAGACCTAACTAGACACTGATAAACGGTAGACCTCTCCCCAACAAAGGAAGATCTCCGGTTGTTGGCAGGCTGTTTCTGAAAGGAAGGGATAAAACTGGGATGAGCTTCCCTTGCTCAGCATCATGTACCACCACCTGTTCATTGCAGAAAGAAACAAGGGCAGATGCTTCTCTTCGCCCTTACTTACTTTCCATATCAATATTTCCAAAAGGGTAGAAGTTTCTATTTTATAAACAGAAATGGGAGGAGAGGAAGAAAATGGTTCCACAAAGAGTTCTTCCAGTCTTGTGCCTTCACCTCCTGCTATTTGCTCCTGGGGTCACATCTCCCTACTATGCCACCCCTAGGACCCCATTCTTCCAGGCCAGCCACTAGCTGAGGAGTGAAGTCTCCTTGTGGATTTGTTAAGTTATGGAGGTAAAAGGATAAGGAAGAACTGTTCTTAGGTCCTTCATAGATCAGCACCCAAGGAGTAGTAAAAAGGAATGACCACCCTGAGTTTTGTTGATGTCTCTGAAAAAGAAGACAATCAATGGGTATTCACATTGTTTTTTATCAGATGGTCTCTTTCTTCAAGCAAATCCTGGCTGGTCCATGAACTTAAGCCTAGTAGGTTAAATCAATGTATATTGATTTAACAATACACAATTGTTAAATTGTATATTAAGCATTTGGTCATTTTGGTGAGTTTTAATCTTTTTCTATTCCTCCAAAACTTTCAGTTCAATTGCTGCATAAAGCTAAATGTTTTACTTCCTTTTTCATGAAAATGTCTCTTCCCATGATTTCTGTGGCTGCTTTCTCTTGGTTCTCCTCCAACCTCTGGCCACTGCTCTTCAGCGTTCTTTACACCATCCACTTAGGATGCTCTTCCTTCCACGTTTGCATAGTCCAGGGCCCTGTCCTATGTCTTGGTCTCTTTTCAGCCCACCACTTTTCCTGCTTGATCTACTCCCATGACTTCAACTAGCACATACACTTGAGGCTGACCCCCAAATATGTAATTCTATCCCAAATGTCTTAGTCCATTCAGGCTGCTATAACAAAATATCACAAAATGGGTGGCTTCTAAACAACAGAAATTTATTTCTCACAGTTTTGGAGGCTGGGAAGGTCAAGATCAAGATGCCAGCAGATTTGGTGTCTGGTGAGGGCCTACTTCCTGTATAATAGATGGCCATCTTTGTGTGTGTGTGTGTGTGTGTGTGTGTGTGTGTGTGAATTTATTTATTTATTTTTAGCTCCCACCAATAAGTGAGAACATGTGGTATTTCTCTTTCTCTGCCTGACTCGTTTCACTTAATATCATTCTCTCAAGGTCCATCCATGTTGTTGCAAATGGCAGTATTTCATTTGTTTTTATAGCTGAGTAGTATTCCATTGTGTAGATATACCACATTTTCCGTATCCACTCCTCTGATGATGGACATTTGGGCTGATTCCAGCTCTTGGCTATTGTGAAGAGTGCTGCAATGACCATTGGGG
>NW_007731154.1:67815-68198 GCF_000696425.1 Galeopterus variegatus | reverse complement strand
TCCATTTTGAGTTGATTTTAGTATATGGTAAGAGGTATGGGTCTAGTTTCATTCTCCTGCAGTATGGATATCCAGTTATCCCAACACCATTTGCTGAAGAGGCAGTCCCTACCCCAGTGAATAGGCTTGGTGCCTTTGTCAAAGATCAGATGGCAGTAAGTGTGTGGGTTGATTTCTGGATTTTCTTTTCTATTCCATTGATCAGTATGTCTGTTTTTATGCCAGTACCATACTGTATTGGTTATTATGGTTTTGTAGTAGAGCTTAAAGTCAGGTAGTGTTATGCCTCCAGCTTTATTGTTTTTTGCTCACCATCGTTTTGGCTATGCATGGCCTTTTTTTATTCTATATAAGTGTCTGGATAGTTCTTTCCATTTCTGAGA
>NW_007731154.1:62458-67149 GCF_000696425.1 Galeopterus variegatus | reverse complement strand
AATCATTTATCAACTGCAAGAGTTTTTTTGTAGAGGCTTTAGGCTGTTCGATATATAGGATTATGTCATCTAAAAACAGGGACAGCTTGACTTCATCTTTTCCAATCTGGATGCCCTTTATTTCCTTCTCTTCTCTGATTGCTCTGGCTAGTACTTCCAATACTATGTTGAATAGGAGTGGTGAGAGTGGGCATCCTTGTCTAGTTCCTGAACAGTTATGATGTGTTAAACACCATCTTAGGTGATGGGAATCCAATATAAATCAGATGTTTTCCCATTCAGGATGATATTGGCAGTGGGTCTGTCATATATGGCTTTAATTATGTTGAGATACTTTCCAATAGATGGCCATCTTTTTGCTGTGTCCACATATGGCAGAAGGGGCAAAGATGCTCTCTCAAGCCTCTTTTATAAGAGAACTAATCACCTGTCAAATGCCCCATTTCCTGATGCTCTCACATTGGGGATTAGGTTTGAAAATATTAATTTTGGGGGGAGGGATATAAATATTCAATCTATAGAACCAAATCTGTCTCTCCTGACCTCCACATCCATATTTTAAACCACTTACCAGACAATGTTCCCACTTTCACCTCATACTTAACTGACCAAAACCAAAACTCATCATTTATCCCCCAAACTTACTGCATCTCCTTTATTCTATAATTTGGTAAATTGCACCTCCATTCACTCAGGAGGTGATTATATCCCTTATCCATGGATCCAATTGGTTACCAAAGCCTAGGAACTCTACATTCCTAACATCTTTCAGATTTCCTTCTATATCCCTTGTCACTGTCACTAGCTTGATTTAGAGCCTGTATCACTTTAGGTTTTTTTAATTTTTTTTCAAACTGCAGAAACAAACTGTGACTAATTTAAGCAAAACAAGAGGATTTATTTGAAAGGAAATTGAGAAAGCTCACAGGATTGAGGGGAAAACTGAATAGCTATGCTTCAGGGAAGACTAGATCTGGGGCAGCTCGGAGGCCCTCATCATCTGAGCCCTCAGCTCAGAGTCTTCCTGTCTGGGATCCTGCATAAAGGCAACTCAGGTATAATCATCTTTCATCTCTGTGTGTCTTTATCAAACTTTCAAATTTCTAGTAAAGAGAACCTGGTTAGCCACCTTTGCATAAGTCATCCAGGGCTAGGAGACAGGGGTAAATGGTACAAATTTGTGATTACTACAGACACTTATAGTTTCTCAACCACTCTTCAGCACTGCCATAGCCTTCTCAAGGGTCTCTTTGCATCTTTCCAAGCCATAGTTCTTGTGTCTTTCAATCTATAGTTCACACTACCACCATTTTCATGTTTCTAAAATATTATATTATTCAATGTATTTTCCTTACTTAAAGGTCCCTGGATTTAGATGCATTGGTAAAGGGCCACGAATAACGATTATATTGAATATTGTTGAATATACCAATTATCCTGATTTGAGTATCACCTATTGTATACAGGTATTGATATTCAACTCTGTACCCCACAGATAGGTAAAATCAACTATGTTACAATTTTTTTAAAAAGTAGGAACACAAGGTCCCTTGATTTAAAAAAAAAAAAAAATCCCATGATAGTTCTTCATTATTCAGAATAACCTACTTCTTATCAGGGACTTCATTTTAGTATTTGGATTCTGTCTACCTCTCTAGTCTCATCTCTTGCTACCCTTCCCCTAAATCTTATGTTCCAGCCATACTGCAATTATTTTCAATTCCTATAAACAAGCCATTCTTTGTTTTCTCGTGTTTATGCTTGCGCTCCTCCCTCTTTCTCAACTGTCCATTCTCTCTTCACCTAGTTAACTCACACTCATCTTTCTAGGCACAGTTTAGGTTTTGGGAGATCCAAATCTCTGCCAGTCTCTTCTCAGTTCGGGTTAAGTGCTCTTTCTCTTTGCTCCCAGAGCACACTGAACTTATCTCTAATACAGGCATCACACTCCACTGCCATTAGCTCTTTCTTGTCTCTTTTCCCGGCTAAACTGTGAGCTCCTTAAGGCTGAGAATCACATCTGATTTATATTGGATTCCCATCACCTAAGATGGTGTTTAACACATCATAACTGTTCAGTAAGTATATTGAAATAAACAAGTGTCAATTGATTTTGAATGCCTAAAGTACAAGGCACTAGCAGAGGGTGTGAAAATATGCACAAAATTTATATTCCCACTTTTAAGGACCTTACCACCTAAGAGGCAGGTGAGACCTGCACATAAGAAAAGTACAGGTAGAACTAAAAGGTACATTCACAAAAAACAATGCCTTGTAGGCTAGGGTTTGGGGTTGGATTGATCTGGAAAGTCTTCTCTTTAGAAGAAAAACCTGAGGAGTCACATAAAGAAAGATTCAAATGGTTGAAGAGCTTGGAAGTGTTTTAAGTACGAGAAATAAGAGATAAATGCTGTGTTTGAGGAATGGGGTGACTAATGTAGATGTTGATTAAGGGATGGTGAAAAGGTCAGTGTCTGTGTGTAGGGAAGTCTCAGGTTAGAAATATAAATTGGAGTGGATGATAGCAGATTTTGTTTAAATATGTCTTTGTCCTTTTAATTCTCTGTCTGCAACATAGAACACCTCAGCATTCTAGATTTCTTATACTTCACAAATTCCTTGTGTCTCCTTCAGAATCCAGAAAAGAAAAATTACGATATTTTCAAAATGGAAAGTCTCCAAGCCAAGGAATTTCACCTGCCTCCCTGAACTATGATTTCCTGATGTCCTTAAAGGTATTTATATACTAGATCTTTCCATTCCTATTTCAAATGTAGTTTTTTATGTTTGTGTGACTTTTTTTTTCCAGCCTGGGCTGCAGACAATCAACTCAAGACTTGTACCTCCCAATGTGATGGCTTCTTTTTATTTTAGTTTCAATACATACATCAATCGGGCTTATGATTCCAGAAAAACTAAGGGTAAGAAAAGGGTGTGGAGCTTATTAGTCAATTTCCCTGGAGGGGAACTTTCAGAGTTTAGCACAATCTAGTCATAAACTCTAAATAATCATCTTTAGAGTTTATGTCTAGACAATCAAACTAGACATAAACGCTAAACAACACCTATCAACACGTCAACACTAACACAGATCTTTCCCCCAAACCCATGGGCTGTAAAGGAACTTGGCCTGATTGGTCTTTTCGAAGTTGTACTTAATTGTTAAAGCCTCCATAATGAGATCCCATCCTATCTAGCCACTTTTATTTCTTACTACTTAAAACAATAACAACAAATAATCTTCCCGTTAGACTACTTCACATGTCACCCTGCGAGGCCCTGCTCAAATGCCACATCCTTTAGGAAATATCTTCCCCAAGCCTTATCGACCTTTCTTTTCTCTAAATGGTGGTTCTACATTATTAGTTTGCATCTTCCATTTCTAATGTTCTGTATCAAAAAGTATAGCAACACCCCTCTCGCCTTAATAAATAAACAACTTTTCTCAGCTTCTCAGGCCTCATCTATTGTTGAGTGTGGTTGTGTTGAGAGGAGAGGTAAATTAAAAGATGGGTTGCTCCTCCATCTTTCTTTTTACTACTGACACATGTGAATTAACTTTATTTCATTTCTTCATGAAGGTAAATTTCATCACTATCATGGAATTAGAATGTCATCTTTAAATCCTTTGGTAAAAGCTCCCCATTTTACAGATGAGGAGACTGAGACCCCCCAAGAGATGAAGTGGCTTACCTAATGTATTAGCATGAATTTGTCATTATTGTTTCACATTTAGTAATCACTTCCTCCTCTGATTTGCCAAATAAATTTAATTTCTTGAGGGCAATCAGGTGTTGGGCATTTTCTACATCTACAATAGTACCTATCACTCTTCTCTTGTTTCCCATACAGGATCAAGAACAGGGCTGGGCACATGGTGTGTGCTAAGGAAAGAACGTTTGGATTGAATTGAACCCCTGCAGATCGTGGACTATTTAGAGACACTGAGTTTGGCCTCGTGTGAATACCTGCCTGTAGTAGGCCCAATTAGCAGTGAACAGCAATGGTCCAAAGGAAATATGCTAAGTGTGTAGTCTTGTTTGTCTGACTAAGTTATAAATACCACTTTATACTAACTTATTTTTTAGGCCAAAGCACTTTGAACAGTGCTAGTCACAGAGTACACCATCATTAAATACATTTTCATTGATCGACTGTCCCCAGATCAAAAACCAGATCTTGGTCTGTGTTTCATGCAGCAACTAGAGTAGCTTTGCCAAAAAGAAAGCACCAGGCTGCTCAAGACGGACACTGTTGGTCTGAAAAGCACTTTTCATGTAGTTCTAAGCTTTAAATTGGCCTTGAAGAAGATTATCTGGGATCCTGTGCTGCCTTTTAGATACCAAATAATCATTTTGAAAAGTGCTACAATAAATATTATATTATAATATTATTAGATAATTTAAGACAGTAGAACACTTCACAAAGCCACAAACGTTCAGATGTTGAGATGAATTTATTTTGGTCTATCCATAATGGGTCATCTGCTCCCCTTGGGACAATTTTTAAGACCACTGGCCTGAGTTAATGGTGCAGGTGGTGGCCAGCAACAGATAGGATTTGACCCTGGATTTGGGATTATTTGCACCATACTGTAGCCAGTTGACCTACTGACTACTATTTTGGCCCTTATTCTGCTGTCCTCGTTTTTTTTTTTTTTTTTTTTTTTTTTTTTTTTTTTTTTTTTTTTT
>NW_007731154.1:48958-62448 GCF_000696425.1 Galeopterus variegatus | reverse complement strand
TCTCGTTTTTTTTTTTTTTTTTTTTTTTTTTTTTTTTTGTCTTTTTTCGTGTCCGGCAACGGGATCGCAACCCTCGGTCTTGCGCCCACACCTCGCTCAGCCAGTGAGCGGGAACCGGTCTGTATGTGGGATCCGAACCCTCGGCAGGAGAGGCGCACTGTAGCAGTGTGCCACCGGGCCGGCCCGTGTCCTCGTTTTTTAAAGCGTAGAAGTCTAATTTGAGGTAGTTGCAGAATTCTTCTTAATTTGAGCTAGTTTAATCCCCAAATGGAACTGTCTCTAAGGAGGAAGCAGGCCATTTATTTTAATCATTAACCCAATCTTACTGATGAGCATCTTTCATTATGTTCAGGCAATAGATTGGTTTAAAAAGAACCAGTCAGGGATTCTGTAATACTTTACTAATATTGCAACTTCTTCCCCTCCTCCCCCTTTCCCCACAGGGAACTGGTATCTGGGTGGGGGATAGGAAAGTAAGTGAAAGAACAAAATGTAAAAATATTTGCCATTGATGATAATTTTTACTACACTAGTTTTAGGAAGAGAAAATTTTAGATGTGGTTAGGAAGATGAGAGAGCCCATAATCCAAGCAAGGTCAATAAGAACCAGAAATTTACTTGTGGAGTTCCATTAACTTTATTCCTTCTCGTGGAATTATTGGCTAATTATTGGCCAATCACTGGCAAATGCAGGGCCACTTCCATGTGGAGAAAGAGTAGGCAGATAGACATTCAAAGTAGTAGGTGATCTTTAAGGGTATTATTATGAGACTGTATCTGCCCAAAAGAATTTCCTTAAGCAGTCTACTAGAGCTCTTCCTTGAATGGTCTAAAACCCCTAATTTAGAAGAAACCAACTTATCAGATATCACCATATCTCAAAGAGGTCCCACTTGTTTAACCCTTCAAACTAAGGTTTTCTTTTCTCCTAGCATGCAGGCTGGGTAATGAGTCCTATTTCTTTACTACATATTCAATTAGTGATCACCTAAATTGGGCTCTTCTATGTCAGGCTCCCAAATTTTTGTGAAGGAGATTGAGAACATGCAGAAGAATAGGCCTCTGAGTCAGAAAATGCAACTAGATGTTCCTCCTCTTTTTCAGGTTTCAATATGACAATTCAACGACTTCAGAATATAACTCAGTTAAACTTGAGAGAGGGCTAGCTGTCGATAGTGAAGAGGTAAGGAAGACCAGAAGAATAGGCCTCTGAGTCAGAAAATGCAACTAGATGTTCCTCCTCTTTTTCAGGTTTCGATATGACAATTCAACGACTTCAGAATATAACTCAGTTAAACTTGAGAGAGGGCTAGCTGTCGATAGTGAAGAGGTAAGGAAGACCATTAGCAAATGTTCATTTGTAATCTTTCTTTGGAATTGCTCAGAGTACTTTATAAGCTGGGTCTCACCAACTTTCTATTGGAAAACAAAAAGGGGTAGAGATTTATACAGAGAACAAGGTTAATTTGTCTAATTTTATGAAAGGGAAAAAAAAGCATAGAGAAAAAAGAGACAGAGACACATCAGCAACAAATCAGGGCAAAAAACCCAGGAACCAGAAATCTATCTTAAGGAGTAAGGAAGTGTTAAACCCTGACTGCCTTAGACCTTACGGCTACTCTTGTAGCAAAACTCCATTGGGTATCTTAGTTGTTTTCCCAGATTTATCATATTCAAGTGAATTTTCCAGGCCAACTTTTCTTTCATCAGCCAGATAGTGCAATTCAACACAACAAAACTAAAAACATATTCCAATTTGGATAATCTTGTGGGTTTAGTCTACTGCTGGAGACTAATTTGGAACAGTGATGTAATACCTCAGAGAAATTCAGGAGTAAAAACATTTTTCCCAAGGACTTTCCTCCTCTAAAATTAATTTTTTAAAAAAACCTATGAAAGAAGACTTCACAGTTTCCCCCAAATAAAAATTTCCTAGACTTCTATGATTCTAAGTATGTCATATATGTCATATATGTGAAGCAGGCTTTTCATAATGCATTCTTGTTTTGAACAAATGGACTTCAGTTTTCCAAAAGGTAATAAAAATTAAATGATTGCATCTTTGGGTGTGTCCCATATTTCATCCACCCTCCCTAAAAGAATGTATGGAGTGGCTCTTTCCTCCTCCTTCCCAGTTCTTCCTCAACCCCCAAGAATTGCCCACTCCTGGCATTTTCCTCCTGCAGCGTAATGATGCCTCCACTCACCTCACAGATCTGTCCCATTCTTACTACGTCCCTCTTCTCCATTTGCCTTCTTGCTTCACTCGCCTTTCAGTGCATGTTCCCTTTTCTCTGCACCTCATCTTAACTTTACTACCTCCTTGTGGGGCTGGTAATCTTTAAAAATGCTGATTCAAACACAGGATTGTGCTCTTCTCCTTTTTTTCTAATATCTGATTATGCTAAGCCAAAAGAAGGTAATTCAGAGCTTTTATCTGCTTGTATTCTTATTCCTTTGATTTCTCGTTAGGTGACTTATGGCTAAGCAAGAGGGGAGGCAACAACAGTGGGGGCAACAGGAGGGGGCTGGACGAGGCTCAGTTCCTCTCCTATCAGACACAACACTCAAGCAATCACCAGCACTACCACCAGCAGGAAAATGCAAAGTGGTAGACAGAAGTGTCACCAAAATTCAGTTATTTTTTGCAACATTTCTGGAAGAATCATGTACTGCAGGGATATGCAAAAATGTGAAATGTACTGTTGCTCTGCCTTTCTCTGTGAGTGTGTCTGCTCCCAGCTTAGTTAGCAGAGTTGTCCCTAGGGCCCCCTTGCACCCACAACCCTTAGGTTATTACCTTTTCATACCTTGCTTTTCTCCTTAAAGGTTGCCCACCATGTTGATTTCATCTGATTTCGCTCTTATAGATTTGGGAAAAGTAGAAGAAAGGGGTGATTCCTTGGAGTGATTTGTCCCAGTCTGAACTTCGATGCTGCCCTTGTCTACTTCATCTCCTAACAGCTTTACTTGACATTTCCTAAGGCTAGTCCACATTTCGGACTACAAGCTTCCCTGTCAGGATGTTTCAGAACCCAGCTCTCATTGCTGTGCCCTCATTCCACAAACTCAGGGTGCAAAACATAAGGCACCAGTATTCTCCTCATTTAGTATAAACTAGAGACCAGTTTTTAGAGGGACTAAGGTGAGCTAAGGAATGGAATACTGTTTAGGAAATGTGCAGTTTGAAACTACTAATTGTGATTATTGTCTTTAGGTTTTTGATACACTTGGGCAATCAAAATTTGTTCTAAAGAACCTTCGGCATTACACAGTCCATCCAAATTTGGTAAGTAGAAAAAGTGTTCCCCCATGATCTGTAAGGGAAAGTTTCAGCAGTGGTGCAGAGGCCCATAGCAGAGTATCCCCAATGCCTCCAAGTGCCCCCAGCATCTATGAGTGTGCACACTCCTAGGGTACTATGCCAGAGGCAGTGTGGGTGGGAATTGTGGTGGTGAGGTGGGATGGGGGCACTAGGAAGAACATGATCCCCACAGCTGATATTTTAAATTGGTAAAACATATATATATTAAGGAAAAACATATTTATAATTCATTTTCTCCCCCTCCCAAATTTTGCCTTCCTCCCACTGAGAGAAAAGCAAACTTAAGGAGTGGAGGAGACTGCCCCTTTCCCCCACATACCTTAAGTGGCATGCTGTCTTTAGCAATTGATTTTCCTTTTTAATGTTGTGCTGATGAATGCACATTAATGTGATTGTGCCTGTGGAGAAGTGTTGGTATGTGGGAAGACATAAATAAGGGAGGTGTTGCATTGGTCTGTGCATACTACTGGAGAACTCCCTGAGCAAGGAGCTGTGGTCCCTGGTAGTTTTCTCCCTCTGCCTCTTGGAGAGTTGTAGAGAAGGTCAATTAGGTTTAGCCACATAAAGACTTCTCTGTGTGCATGCTATGTTTTGCATGTTAGGCACTACATCACACTTTTTCAGAAGAATTAAGTCATCTTGCTCCTTTTATTGTGAACACCTTCCCATTGAATTTCCCCAACCCCTTAGTCTATTTGCAGGGGAATGCTTTGAGGGAAGAAAGGGACAGAGAACTTCAGATAGTTCTGATTAAACCAATTTTGGAGTGGACTTGTCCATTCCCTATCCAGCCTGTGTCCCTACCCCACAGAGGCAAAAGATCAGCCAACTGATTTATCCATCTTCTCTTGACCTAGTCTCTTGGTCTGTCTGGAAACTTTTCTGTCTGCTCAGGCTCAGTACTATGAACCTTTGAAGCCCACAGCACTACAGAAACTTCTGGCTCAAAACAGGAAAATTACAAGCTTCACGTTAAAAGTAACAGAGTATGATCAGGATAAGACCTTACTGATTATGACCAACAACCCACCTCCCTGTTCAATCAGCCAGCAAGAATATAACAATGCACCGGGATACTTTTCCAAGGAATTTCTACTCAAGGTATGAAACCTGGGGAAGTTTCTTGGCACCCTAAGTATGGACCCCAAAGAATTAGGAGTTAACTTGGAGAAGGGAGCTAACTTAACAGGGAGAATAGTATTCAGGGAACTACCCCATCCTTCTTATTCATGGCCATATGCTTCAAAAACAGAATCTGGAGACCCTGGAAAATATTCAGAATCAAATTCTACAAGCTTGGATCATGAAACTTCATTGCAGGGAGAAAAACGAGGTCTTAATTGGAAAGTGTGCAGAAATTTAGTTTGTAATTAACAAAGGGTAAACTGCCCACTGGCTTACTAGTTGAGAATTAAGTAGTAAAAGACAAATCAGGAAATGAGAAATAAGGAACAGAAATGAATGTATAAATGGAAAAGGAGTTAAAGGTTATGCTTTACATCCATTGCTTTTGGGGATCAGCAGAAGGGAAGAGGGAATTTACTATCACAGTAGCCAGACATTTGGACTTCTGTTATAGCCTAAAGATGTTCAAATTACATTCAAAAAACAATTGCTGAACATACCATAAGCCAAGAACCAGAATATATAGATGATTATAGGACAGTTTCTATTTTGAAGGAACTTGGAGTTTAATGGGAGAAGCAGATCAATAAATGAGATAAATCAAAGTAATTATAAAATATCAGGATATATGAATAATAGGTGAATGTATAAGATACAGAAGTAATGTAGCACAGAGAACAATGTATCTGCTGGAGAAAAGAGAGTGATCATGGAGGTGACCCATGACTAAAGAATAGGAGAATATTCCAACCAGAGGGAAGTGCAAAGGCATGGAGATGTGAGAAAGTCAGGTGCATTTAGGGAGATGTAAGAGAGTAAATGGCAGGAGATAAAAAGATGTAATCAAATTTGCATTTTAGAAAGACCATTTTGAAGGTTGCAAAAAGGTGCATTAGTCGTGGAAATGATAAAACCCAGAAAGATTAGTTATGATATTATTATAATAGTCAAGGTGAGAGATACTGAAGAATTGAACTAAATCAATGGCAGAGGAAGTGAAGAAAATCATTTTAAGAGATATTTAGAAATCAGGGCCTGAAACAGATCTTGCGAGCCTTGAGAGAGGGCCTGATCTTAACAAGAAGAAATTAAAATAGATAAGTGAAAGTGCAGACAAAGAATCTAATAGAAATTTGATGCTGGAAGTGGGATCACCCAAAACAGGCACTTAAAATAAAACGTGGTGAATTTGGGATTAGTGTTTTCTTAGTTGCTAGATAAATAGTAGTGAGAGATTCCTTTCCAAGTGGAAGATAGAATGCTAATATCCAATGGTTAATACTGACGAAGTTAACAATTCATTACCTGTGGTCTCTTGGGTCTCAGAATTTGTGCCCTTTGACAGTAAGCTCAGTGGTCACTTCTCATGGTAGTGGGTATAATATACACTGAGAGAGAGAGAGACAAATGTCAGGCCAGGATTGCTCCGCTCAAGGCAGAGAAGGAAATACAAGGCTATCCTGTAACCTGGCTGCAAGAAGAGCTTTCTTCCAACAGATAGTGCTTTGAGACTCCTTCAGGTCAAATGCAGAATCTGATCATATTCACAAGCAAAGTGTGCTACCAGTTAAATTGTATTAATGAACAGAGTTAAGGATCTTATTGTCAAAGACTGGCACCATTGTAATTTTATGGGGCCATCTGAAACAAGCCCAAGATTGAAATGCCCAACATCCACAATGCCTCTAATATTTACACCGTATCCTCTCTTCTCCTTCTCTTGCTTGAACAAATGTGACCACCTTTTGTGAACCTAGGATCATATACAAGAAAAGCATTATTTTGCTATGCCCAGGTATATGTATAAGAAGAGTGTGAGTTTTAGTAAGCAAGCTGTGGAATGTACCAGATGTGGCTATCACAGTAGTTGTTATTATACTCACAGCCCCTTCTAAGTGAAACCGATCCCACCACAGTCTCCTAAAGAATGGAACGCCCTAAGAGGTCCAGTTTTGTACATGACCCTGTCTATACTCCTAGCTAGGACCAGAGGAGGATACCCAGTGAAGTGAAATTCATAGACTGGTTAGTGACCTGTGGTGTACATTGGTACTCCAAAGCCAAAACAAACAAAAAAACCAAAAAAACAAAACAAAAGGCAACCAACCCACCAATGACCAAAATCCCTGTGTATTAGTCTATTTTCGTTGCTTATAGCAAAACACATGGAACTGGGTATTTTATAAAGAAAAACAAAGTTTATTGCTTACAGTTTCTGAGGCTGGGAAGTCCAAAGTCCATCTGGTGGTGGCGACAGTGACTTAGGGGTCTCACATTGCAAGATGGTGGAGCAGAGAGAGCAGAGAGAAAAAGGCAGACTCTCCTCTTCTTTTAAAGCCCTCAGAACCACGCCCCTGACCAGCATTTTTAATCCATTCACTACTGCATGGTCCTACAATCCAATCACCTCTTCAAGGCTCCACCTTTCAATTACCTTAAAAGGATTTCCCACCCTCCTAACAGTCACAGTGGGGGCTAAGTGTCTAATACATAAAATGTGGGGGATACAATTCAAGCCTCAATGAGTTTTGGGGGGACAAAATTCAATCCACTACACCCTGAGTTAATCAAATTCTTGCTTCCAGGTCCCTGAATGGGAAATGAAAAGATTGAGGCAGTAAGAATGAAAGTTTGAGGGACACATAGAGTGAAGCCAGTAAAGAATCAAGCCATAAGGAAGAAGAGTAGTGTAGGGGCTGTGAAAGTAGAGTATGGGCAGACTGAAGTTATAGAAAAGAAGAAATAAATAAGCAGAAGCTATGGGTAGGAAAACTGTGTGCGCACACACACACACACAATAAAGGTAAGGAGTAAACAAGGTAGAAAGAGAATAAGGAAGCAGACAGAAAGAAAGTAGCAGAGACATATTAGCGATATGCTATAGTCAAGATGGTAGTCCTTAGCTAGTGCTGTCTTGGATTCCAAATAACTTTTCATTTCCTGTTTTTCAGCTATGGTGTCCAGCTCTGCTAAGGTTTCTGCTCTTTTTTACGGCTGGATCGTTAACTATGTCTTAGTTCCTAGGCATATGTGCTCTTACAATAAAACACCTATTAGTTGGGGTATCTTGAACGGTTTTCTATTCCTTAAAACTAGAAGATGGGCTGGCCGGTTAGCTCACTTGGTTAGAGCACGGTGTTGATAACACCATAGTCAAGGGTTCGGATCCCTGTACCAGCCAGTTGCAAAACAACAACAACAACAACAACAGCAACAACATCAAAACCTAAAAAAACTAGAAAAGCTTAAACATAGTCAAGGGTTCGGATCCCTGTACCAGCCAGTTGCAAAACAACAACAACAACAACAACAACAGCAACAACATCAAAACCTAAAAAAACTAGAAAAGCTTAAATAGAGTAAGTCAGAAAAGACATCGTTCAGCGGCAGCAAGAATTTTTTTTAAAAAAAGGCTTTAAAAATCTGAAAGAAAAAGCTCAGTATGTCAATTTATTAGTTTGGTCATTCATTCATTCAACAAATATGTACTTATTGAGTACCTACTATGTGTCAGGCACTATTAAGGGTGCTAGGGATATATCAATGACTAAGCTAAAGTCTTTGCTCTACTGAAGTTTAATTTTAGTGAGATAGACAGACCACATGCAAGTAAACGATCACATAGATAATGCATAATGTGATAGGTGCCATGACAAAGCAGGAAAAGGAATATGATGGAGTGTGAGTGGCAATTTTAGATAATGTAGTTAGGAAAGGCTCTCAGAAGAGGCGATGACTTCTGAATAGACACCTTAATGGGGTCAGAGGGTGTGCCATGCAATTACTACACCCAGCATATTGTTTTCATTTCAGGTTGCCACACATTAAGAATATAAATTGTAACTTTCTCAAATGAGATAAATGGGGAGAACAAGGGAACTCACAGCTGTGTTTTGTGAAGAAAAAATTTCAAGATATTGGCAATGATTAGCCTGCAAGAGACAGAGTTTAGGAGGAATGAGGTGGATTTCTTCAAAATTTTTAAGGACTCTCATTCCTCCTAAGGTAGGGACTAGATTTGTTCTGTTTGGACTGTAAGGTGAAAGTTACAGGGAGATAGCTACTGGCTGGTCAAAGATGAACTTGGTTCAGGTTTTTTGTTAGTTTTTTTGTTTTTGTTTGTTTTTAGGTATAGGAAGATTGACCACATGATAGTGAGATTGTGGAGGGGATATGAGTGTCAGATGGATGGTTAGACTGAAAGATTCTTTCTGAGAGTCTTTGATTGTATGACCTTTAGTAATGATGAAATTATTACCTCACAAAACATCCCATTCCATGGGCTTTTCACTGCAGAAAGAAAATGGAATATGGATAAGGCAGCCATCTCCAAGAAAGGAAGGAAGAGTCCCATGGATCTATATCCAATTAATTACCAAATGTTTGGTTTCCCAAGCAATTTACTGATAGAATCCTTCCCTAGACTGGGTAACTTCCTCTTCCATCCACTTCCAAGGGCTAGTAGGCAAGTTCAATCACTTGGGAAACTGGCCAAGCTTTGGATAAGTCGTCTGGCAATGAAACAAATAAGTTTTACCCCATTAGGGAAACACTTTCTCTGGTTCTGTTTTCTAAGTTCCCACTTCCCTCTCTGACAAGTTCATTGCATCATTTTGGGGGAATTGGAACTAGTGCAGAAACTTAGTCCAGACTTTAGATCCCAAGAGACTCAGCTTCCTCACTCACAGTCTTCTTTCCTCTGCCATAGGAAAGTCATCAACAGCACAAACCCACTGAGAACTTCCGGCTGCCCCTGATGCCTCAGGAAAAAAAGTTAAAATCTGGGTTGAAACGAATCTTCCCTCTGAGACTGTTGGACCGTTCTACATCCAAAGGAGAACAATGGTTTAGGTGAAGTCCTGGCTGTTTTTGCGCTGCCCCTGATGCCTCAGGAAAAAAAGTTAAAATCTGGGTTGAAACGAATCTTCCCTCTGACACTGTTGGACCGTTCTACATCCAAAGGAGAACAATGGTTTAGGTGAAGTCCTGGCTGTTTTTGCGCTCAGTTTCTTTCCTAATTTTTTCCTCATTCATCTTACTGTCTGTTTTCAACACAATTTAACAAACACAGTTTTTGGTTGTACGGAATATGTACCACCATATAATAATAAGACACAGACAGCTTTCCTTCATGAACTTCAACCTTATTTACACTCTAATGAAAAACAAACAGTAATGCAAAACTAAGGTTTTCCACTGATGATTTCAAGAGTGAAGGGAAGTATTCAAAGGTCTGTGCTTTGAGGAAATAGGAAAAAAATGTACTCTCAGTGCAAGTTAAGAACTATACAGTATAGGAACAATATACTATAAGAACACAAATACAAAGGAGATTTTATTTGAAACTGGTTTTAGGAGCAGCCTATATCTAGTTTAGAAAGGAGAGAGAAGATTTTGGAGTTCCTTCAAAGGTTTATAGTGCTAAGTTCCAGAAACATCCCTTGCCACAGAACAATTCTCCCACTCTGTACCAGTCAACAGCCTCTTGTCCTTGTCCCCTCTCTCTCAGAATCTCTGAGAACGTAGCCAACTTTAAAGTGACTGGTTCCATTAACTCTCTGCCGTAGGATCTTACAAATGAACTTTCTTTTTTAAGGTTTTCCACTGACAATGATTTCAAGAGTGAAGGGAAGTATTCAAATCTCTGTGCTTTGAAGAAACAGAAAAAACTGTACCCTCAGCTCAACTTTGCTACATACTCTGAAAGAGACATGAGGAAAGATGGTAAGCTCCTCTTTTTCAAAGCAATGACTTACTGGACTGAGTTGTGGGCTGGAGGTAGAATATATGGGGATTAGAGATGTGAGCAAATTGGCATCTCTTATGATGGTTCTAGAGACCATTTTTCCTTGTAGCATGGAAGCAAAGAACTAACAAAGGCTCAGGTGGTACTAGGCTTTGGACCCTGTTCAAATCCTCAAATTTCAAGAAAGCTCTAGCAAAGTGTTTCCCAAATTACAACACCTACAACTTTAATAGTTTTTGACATATTGATGTATTATTTACTCTACAATTTAGTGTTTTTCTTTAAAAGGATTTTTTAAAATTCTCGCTCCAATTAATACTATATCATTGACACCATGGTTTTGATAGGCAAATTATGTTTTTTCTGGCACACATTAAATCAAATTCATAATAATTAAATTTTTAAATGTTTATTTATGTACCACCTAAAACCACCCAGTGCTACCATGTTATACTTCGAGGAAAACTGCTCTAAAAGTTTATCCAAGGATAAGTCTGTGAGTCTCAGAGGTCCCCAAGTCTCTTTGTGGGTTGGGATAACATTGTATGGGAAAGGATGCAATGAGAACGCTCCTCACACATTGTCATTCATTTAATGACATTTATGGGGTACCTACTAAGTGTTGGACACTTATTGAGCATGAATATGTACATCAATATGTGAGATATATGGGCTAGATCATGAAGGGCCTTATAGATTATATAAATAAGGGGCTGAGTTTTATCCAATAGGCATTTAGGTCCCATTAAAGGATTTTAGAGCATTGAATACACATTTGTGTATTAGAGGTAAAATCAATGGGTCCTCAGACTTCACCAGCTTATGAATTCAAGATAAGGTCCATTTCTCCTACTGGGTTTCTCTTCTCAGGCAATTTCCAGGACTCCCTATGGTACCCTTAGCTATTCCACAATGCCTTCACAGTGATTGCTTAACACCTTTGCCAGCCATTCTCAGCCCAATCACAGTTCCAGAGGTATGAAGTCATGTTGTGTCAGTCCTTAACTGTCTTCTCCAGTCTTCTCTGCTCCTCCTACACATTTTGCCACCCCGCCCCACACCCACCTCCTGCCAGTCAACTCCCCATATGCAGCTAAAACCAACCTGTGGTATGAAACAAAACATCATAGATACAGAGAAAAGCTGAAGAACAGCAGAGAGTGATTTATCTTGCTTTAAAGGGGGCTACTCTTAGGCTTAGCCTCAAACCCAACCTCAATTCCTTCATACTTCCCAACAGACCTCTGTCACATTACCCATTCTTGGGAATCTCCAGGCTTATCTGTCTCTGCCTAGGCTTCCGATACCCTTGGCCCAAGGAAGAGGAAGAGGGTTTCTCCTTTCCCAAAATCTGTTTATTTTTCAGCCACAGAATAAGTGTATGAACATTTATTTTCTTCAAGAGAAAGTCCACCTAGAAAGTATGGTTTGTACGTTATAAGCTAGATAAGGCAAACATAATAGTAGTACATTTAGTCAAGTCAGAGTTAAAGCTCCTAATTTCTAAACAGTTAAATCGTTTACTCTTTTAATTTCTAAACAGAACACTTAATATATTGCGTTATAAGCTAGATAAGGCAAACATAATAGTAGTACATTTAGTCAAGTCAGAGTTAAAGCTCTTAATTTCTAAACAGTTAAATCGTTTACTCTTTTAATTTCTAAACAGAACACTTAATATATTGCTCTGCAGCATCTATTAGATTTTTGGTGACTCTACAGTTTCCCTCAAGAAAAATGAGTGAATACTTACTTATGTATCTACATGGCCCATTATGGTGCATTTCATAAACAAAAACAGTCTACTGGGAAATTGAACCCATGTTACCACTTCAAGCAAAAAAGATGGCTAGCAACCCCTCCTTCCTCCAATAATGTTCCATGTTTATCAGGCATACAAATAAAAACTACATAGAGAATGGTTTGGATGGGGGCCATGAAGGCTGGTTAGGAGGCTGTTCAAATGACACATGATAGGACCTAAACTAAGGTGATGGCAGTAGGGATGAGGGAACAGATTGACATGCTATTTACAAGGTATAGTGCATTCAGAAAGTGGGGAGGGATAGGAGAAAGGAGATCCGACAATGGAAGTTTCCAAAGAACAGGCAGGGGTTGAAAGTGAATCTGGATAAAGCAATGCCACTGAAGCCAAGGGTAGAAAAAGTTTCTTAATCACACTTTCAGACAAGATAACAGAAAATCGACGTATACATTGGGAAAAGGCTAAGAGGAACATGATACAGTGGATGCATGTTAACTTAGTAAGAGTTATATGTGCCAATATGGTTGCAGATGTGATCATTTGAAAAGGGTGGGATAAAACAAGGAAGACCCTAAACTGGCAGTGTATTTTAAAGTGGGTTTTGATGAAGGAAATAAATCCAGAAGTAGAAGGAAGGTTGGGAATGGTAGTTCGCACTCCAAAATCTACCCTCTTGCTAGGAGGAAAGACCAGCTCTCTGGTCCCTTTAAGCGGGTCTCTTTCACGCCTCCCATTAAGTATCCTTCTAGGACTTCTGGAAATCCACATTCACCAAAGTGTCCTGTGCTTTGTCGTAGCTTCCAAGATGTCAGTGAGTGAAATACCGATTTCCAAGGTGATTTGGGAACCACTAACTCTTTCATCGCTCCTCAAAGAGAAGCCCACCAGAGTCGCGCCAGGGGAAAGCGCCTTCCGCAATGGAAGGGCCCAGCAGTGGTTTATCAAAAATTCCACTGACACTAAGTGAAAACAAATCCTTCAGGCCTCCCGACTCGCTCTCCAGAGACTGAGGGACCTGCAGAAGTCGCCAACCAAATAAAACCACATTCCTGCTGCTGCGGGTGTAGACTGCAGGGTCCCCGGCCGACTGGGGACCGGACCGAGCCCCCGGGGGGTGCGGACAGTGCCCGGCCCCGCCCCCGCCAGGCTTGGGGAGGAGGAGAGAGGGCGTGGCTGCGTCCCCAGGGGGCGGGGGCGGGCGCGACAGCCGGGGAGGGCGGGCCTTTGCCCCGAGTGACGGCCCGGAGGCCCAACCGGCGTGAGAGCACGGGACCGGCCTTCCTGCAGCCTCTTCCGCTCGCCGGCTGCGGCGCCTGGGACGGTTGCGGTGGGTCTGGGCGCTGGGAAGTCGTCCAAGATGATTAAAAAATTCGACAAGAAGGACGAGGAGTCTGGTACGCGGGGGGCTTATGACTCCCACCCTCAGCCCTGGGGGGACACCCTGCCCCGCCCGCCACCACCTGCTTTCCGGGACGGCGGGGCTGGGGGCGTGGGCGCTGCCGTGTGAGGGGGCCGGAGTTGGAGCCGGC
>NW_007731154.1:32241-48347 GCF_000696425.1 Galeopterus variegatus | reverse complement strand
GGGGGGCGTCAAGACTGTCCCTTGGGACATAGCTCATTGAATGCTCAGGCATCCAGAAGTGACTTGCGTTTTGTTACCCGACTGTGGTCCAGAGCAAATAGGGAAGACGCCAAGCCATCTGCAAAAGAAAAATAATTCTCAGTGTTTGATAACTGCTCTCACAGTGTGGTAGAGGGTTAGGGTAGTTAACCTCCATGGCCTCTTCCAGTTTTAGGCTTATGTGATTCGCTGCGAAACTCTTGGTTTCTGCCGCTCAGTAGATGTTAGAAACACATAAAATAGTGCTTGCCTTTAGGAAAAAGGAAAATGCCATACCACACAATCTGATCAGTCTTGGTTGTTGTGGAAATGACATATTTGTAACATTCATGGGAAAAGAAGGCCGGGAAAGAAGACACTCGTTTGGGACAGGGTCCCTGCAAAAGTCCAAGCTCTTGCAGTGTGGTAATGACAAAGCTAGTATCAAGCAAAATGATTTCATTCAATTTATATGCATATTAGTAATGAATATCACTGTGACATCCAGTGGTCACTTCACTTAGATGAGATTTCCCATGCATACAGTAACCTCCAGAAAGTAAATAAGTTTGTGTAAGACCGCTCTTAAAGATTTTTTTTTTTTTTTTTTTTTTTTTTTTTTAACATACGTAGGTAGTGGCTCCAATCCTTTTCAGCATCTGGAGAAGAGTGCTGTCTTACAGGAGGTATGGCTTGGAAGTATACTGTGCTTTCTTTTCTATTCTATTTTAGAGTGGTGGACAGAGAACCCCTGAAATACTATGATTAGGACGTTCAGAATAAGAATTAAGGAATGTAAATGAGGTCAGAGAATATAGACTTGAGGGAAAAGGAACAAGGGTTACTTGTCACAGGAGAATCTAGAACTTATAGAAATGCAAAGACATGCAGGCTCTGCCACATGTTGGAAATAGTTTCAGATACTTTGAACTTTCCAAAGGAGAGAGCAGAACAGTGGTTACTAGAGGTGGTAAAAGGGCAGGGGAAGGGGGATTAGCGACAAATTGGTTAAAGGTAACAAAGAATAATTATATTTTGTAATGGTGAATACATTAATTATTCTGATTTGATCATCACATATTGTACACAGGTATTGATAATCAATTCTGTACCCCATAAATATGTATAATCAATTATATTTCAATAAAAAAATGCCATAAGAGGTGTTCAGTACAAGGTTATTGAAAGAAGGTATAGATATTAAGCTCATTGTATTCATATGATGTAGATAAACATTGTGATTCTTATTTAAGGGATAAAGCTGAAGTAGTCAACCCAAGGGAATGAGGTAGACAATGTAGAATGGAAAATCAAGGCCACATCTACACTTATTAATTTATCTTATACCATAGTAAATTGAGAAGTGTAGACAACTAACATTATTTGTATATTGTGATTAAAAATAGTCTTTATGTTATTAAAGTTGATTTATTGTGATCTGTGATGGAAAAGGTAGAAAATATGCCGTATATAACATCATGTTTTTTATGTTTCCATAGGCTCGTATATTCAATGAAACGCCCATCAATCCAAGAAGATGTTTGCATATTCTTACAAAGATTCTTTACTTACTGAACCAGGTAAATTATTTTGATTTTCCTCATATTTGTGTCCTAACATAGAAATACAGAACATGTAGTGAAGTGCTTTGTGAAAAGTATAATTATTTATTTATTTTTAATTCACTTAATATAAAAAATATTAGATTAACATAATAATCTGTAAAATTTCTTGAGCACAGGGTATATGACATATACTTCTTTTTTCCTTATGAGGTACTAAACTAGCTAAGCACATAGTAGATTCTTAATAAAGACTTACTGATTTGAATTTGAGTATTAGTTAGAACATATTTTTTATATGTGTTTAGAGGTCTTTATGTCCCTCTGAAAATGTGCAAAATCAGACGAATTCCAGATATTTTATCTTTTTGTTTTTAATAAAATAGTGATGTATTAAAGCTTTGATTTTAATATTCAGATTTTATATTATTATCCCTATTCCACCATTACTAGCAATATGATTCTGGGCAAGTAACTTGTTCATTGTGTGCCTTTTCTGTAAATGGGGATTATGATAATAGCTGTTTTTTAAAGTTACAGTGATTAAAAGCACTGAGAATAATGCTGGATGAATAGTAAGCATTCAGGAATAGTTTTCATTCAGTCATTCAGCAAATATTTATTACATACTTGCTGTGTCCTGTGCACTGTTCTAGATACTGAGGATATAGCAGACTAAACCAACAAAAATATTTACTCATGGAATGTAGGTTCTGCTTGCTATTATTGTTATTTGTTTTCTTTTTTTTTGCCTCATATGTAAAAAAATCTCATGAACTGTCTAGGGCCTTAGAAAATATGATTTTGGGGCCGGCCTGGTGGCGCACTCGGTAGAGTGCGGCACTTGGGAGCGTGGCGGCGCTCCTGCCAAGGGTTTGGATCCCATATAGAGACCGGTCTGCTCACTGGTTGAGCGTGGTGCGGGCGCAACACCGAGGGTTGCGATCCCGTTACCGGTCACGAAGAAAACAAAAATATATGATTTTGTTTTATAGATTCATATATATATGTGTGTGTATGTATATATATGTACAGTCATGCTTAACCACAGGAATATGTTCTGAGAAATGTGTTGTTAGGCGATTTCATCATTGTGTGAAAAAAGAACAGCAGTGAATTTTCCTGTCATTTAAACCGACCACTAGTTGAGAGGGTATGGGCCCCCTCTAATTATGTCAGTAAATCTTTCTTTACCTCACTTTCCTCATCTGTTATTAAATGGGTATTAGAATAATACTACCCCCCGCAAAGTTAGGAAAATTTAATTACAGGTAGGGATTGTGCCTGACACTGAGCAAGGAATCAGTGAGTTTTAGCTAACTGTTATTAACTATTATTTTGCTATGGGGATGGGTGGGAATCATTTAAAAATGCGAATATTCTAAAGTAGACAACAACTCTTTCAATTGGGGTCAGACCTAATGCATCAAATTCTTAGCTTTCTATCTTAAAGGTTTGAGCCACCTTTGGGCAGGTCACCTCATGGGTAAGCTAGGCATTCCTCCTCAACATAGATATATTTTTTTCATCTTTATGGTGCAGAGTAACTCCTCAACATGTTTTGCAGTAGGTTGTTTTTTATACCAGCATCACCACAAATGTGAATAATGCATTGTGCTAAGACCTTACAATGGCTACGAAGTCACTAGGTGTTAGGAATCTTTCAGCTCCATTATAATCTTTTTTTTTTTTTTTTAAGGCAGATGGCTGGTATGGGCATCCAAATCCTTGATCTTGGTATTATAACACTGTGCTCTAATCAACTGAGCTCACTGGGTAGCCCCACAATTATAATCTTATAGGACCACCATTGTATATGCGGTTCGTTGTTGACCCAAATGTCCTTATGTGGTGCTTGACTGTATGTATATATACACACAAACACACACATACACATAAATATACACACATACATAAATATATCATATACCCTAGGTATTTACATATCGTGCTAAAACGACTGTGGTTTCCAATTTGAATTCTAAGAGAATATTTTATCTTTATTATATTTTGTGACTGAAGATCTCATTCAGAGATTTAAGTTTTGTTGTTTGCAGATGGAGACCAAGCAACAAGCACATGGTTATAAATATAATGCATGTGTTCACAAACAGCAAAATCCCTCTGTGGATTAGAAACATTTAAGGCAAAATAAGGTTGATTTAACTTTTCATAGCACACATTGTGTCCAAGTTGGCTAAATACATTATATAAACAGAATTTCAAGTAGTCAAAGTTGATTCAGGGTAGCATGTACTTTTATATTGGCCAGTACCTCTCATGGGGCAACTCATGTTGAAACATTTAATTATCTTGATAAATTATCAAACACAGTATAAACACAGTTAACTAAATAAACAGGTTTGGGAACATTTCATTTCATCTCTTTGCCTAGTTCTTGGTAGAGCTTTAAGGAGAAATACTTTTAAATTTCTACCAGAGTTGATATATCTGTATGTTCTCTGAATTTCAAGTCAAAAAGTAGGGACTTAAGGTTTTCCAATATGACTAAAAAGTACATGGGCTTCTAGGTATTCAGTAAATGTTTATGAAAGAGAGGGAAATCTCTTGCTGATGAGCAAGTTGGATACTCCAGTTAATTGTAAGCTCTTATTATATTTTGTCTTTCATTCTAAACTTTCAATGTTTTTCATCAAAATTTATTCTTATACCCATGGCAAATAGATGGAAGACTAATTATATTTTTTGTGAAATGAGAAGTTCTGAAAAGTGATTGAGCCTAACATATTATATAGGATTACTTTTGATGAAGAAATCAGATATTGAAATGGTAATGTTTCAGGTAGTTTATGATCTGAAAGTTTTGAATATTAGTGAAATAGATTATCTAACACCTTGCTATTCAAAAAATGTGGTTCCCAGATAAGAAGCATTTATACTATTGGAGCTTGTTAGAAATGCAAAACCTCAGGCTTCACCTGAGATCTGCATTTTGGCAAGATCCTCAGATAATTTGTTATGCACATTAAAGTGAGTGAAACTCTGATCCAAAGTGTGTTTTTAGGGGCTTGAGCCAATATCTTGAGATTTGTAGTAGCCCCCTTAAACCTTATTTTTTTATATAACCGTTCTGGTTCCTGCCCTTTTGGTTGCTCCCCTTTTTTGCCATGTTTGCTGAGATTCCTAATAGATAGTTCTTTAATATTTATTATGCTCCTGTGATATGTCAGGCATTGTGCTGGGCTTTAGATTACAGAAATGCAAAAGGTATGATCTCTGCTCTTAGGCAGTATAATAACATCCTGTTCTAATTAGAAACTTTACTTGCTATCATTTTCTAACTCCTTGTAAATCACAATTCTTTAGGAAAATTAAAACAGTTTCTGATAAAAGGTTACAGACCACTGTTTCAGAACTTTTAAACATGGTGTGTGATATCAAATTATTTTAAATAAAGAGTGGATAAATTGCCGTGCAGGTTTATAAATTGAAAGCCAGAAAAATCGCGAAGAGGCAGAATGTTTATAAAGTTTTTTTCCCTGAGTTCTAAAAGATTTTTTCAGAAATAAAGAGAAAATCCTGAATATATTTAAGTTTAAAAAACTGTTTTAAATTTTACATAGGGTGAACACTTTGGAACTATGGAAGCTACAGAAGCCTTCTTTGCAATGACTCGATTGTTTCAATCAAATGATGTAAGTCTTTATTCTTTTAGAATGAAAAAGCTCATTTTGTTCATTTTCCCCAGGGAACTTTAGAGTGTTCCACATTAGGGAGTGTTGCTTCATATGGTTAAAATTACTTAAAAACTGTTTATCTTCATAAAATTTATATAGGATCAATAAAATTACTTAAAAACTGTTTATCTTCATAAAATTTATAAATGCTTATTAAGGACATGTGAAAATGAAGGAACTTTAGTGTGTAATATAAAGCTTTTCTTCCACAGATGAATTACTTAAAAACTGTTTATCTTCATAAAATTTATAAATGCTTATTAAGGACATGTGAAAACGAAGGAACTTTAGTGTGTAATATAAAGCTTTTCTTCCACAGATCTGCCCTGTGGTCACAAAAACTGTTAATCCCCAGCTTCTGCCATGACACTACAAAGGTGGACTAATATAGATGTCAGTGCATATAGCTACCGTACCTGTCAGTTCTTAGTCAAGTTTTTGGTGGGTTCGAGGTTGCTGCTGGTTGGCAGGGTTGGCAGTTGAGAAGAAAAGCTGGATTTGGAGTGGGGAAGGGGACATGGAATAGAGAAAAAAGAAGAGTGAAGACAAAATAAACTTGCTAGCACCTCTGCATCTGTCTCTCATTCCCTTAGCCCACCCTGACCTTCAGAGCATAATGGCTGCTGCTTTTCTTCTGTGTTTTAAATGTGGCACATGTTTCTCTTTTGCCTAGCTTTAACATAGAACCATACAGGGAAGGGTATTCTGTGATATATTTCCCAGCTTTCTGTTAACATAAATTGGCCACATCTTACAGTTCTTTGGTATGTACTGCATATCATCATAGGTCACATTTTGTGTCCAACCCCCAGGACCTCCTGGGGTTTGAGTCTGATTATGTGTCTGGATAATGAGAGGTTTTAGGAGTAAGTCCTCAGGAAGATCAGCAGTCCACCTAACTCAGGGGGAGGCCATTATGTACTGTTCAGACAAAGGGAGACTAATTTCCTCAGACATGGGATGAAGGACTGCTCCTACTGGCAAAGGGTGCTTGGAATAATTTAGGGGTTCAAGGTACTTAGCTTCATCAGAATCTGCCCATATGTTCCCATCCCAATTTGCAGGACCCCACTCCTTCCCAGTCAAGGTTCTAACTTTAACATAAGATACCCTGCAAGGGTGTGAATTGAATTTGCATTGTAAGTAAGCCACCTGCAGGATATGCTTTTCAGAAATCTCAGCCCTGTCGTCATATGACATAGGGCTTTGTATTAAGGCAGTTATAGATTTCTGGTCCCTTATCCAGACCTTAAGCTGTGCATTTAAAACTCTAAGCTCACCTTTTTCTTTTTCCAAGAAAACAATTCTCCAGAGTACTTAGAAGCAACTAATTAACCCATTATACAACTTATTTTTACTAAAATGTTCTATGGCAGCAACTACTTAGTTACCCAACCCTTTGTCTTCTATAGGTCCTTGTCTACAGATGATATTTTAAGTATTTTTTCATGGCATGCCATGGACTACTAGTGTTTTCTTTACCACTGGAAAAAGTCATTAATGCCTTTAATCAAATTGGAGAAGTAAATTCAGGTTCATATCCTTAAGGTCCTGTTTGACCACTTCCTGTACCAAAATTTTGGGTTTAATCAAGCAAGCCAAACCACTATGAATACTATGAGTATTATGGAATTATGTATTTATTAGATGAATTAGACAAGAAAAGTAGGCATTTTGAGCTATTGCGGCTGATATAAAGTCGTGGAAGACTGTTGCCTCTTTGTGGCTCTAATTTTGCAGCCATGTGTCTGGTGTTGGGCCTGAGATTGCTATTGCTCAGAAGGCTGGCATTTGGAGAGAAAAGCTAGACATGGAGCAGGGAAGAGAATGCAGAGTAGAATAAATAGAATGAGGACTGTAGCTCAAAGATTTGTATTAAGAAAAGGAAATATGAAATAGCATTCAAGGAAACGGGTTAGGTAAATGTAGGATTGTTGGCCTGTTGAAAATAATGGTTATGAATTTAAAATATTATCAGGTAGTATTGTGAATGTTTTTCTGCAGCTACAGGGTTCAGATTAAGGCATGGAAGGGTTAGATTTTGAATTTAGTCAGGATTGGGGATTTGCCAGATTAGTAAACAGAGGGAGAAGCAAGTAAGTTGAATGAATGAAATATTGACTGTGGAGTCTTTTGTTAGGAGGGAAGTAAGAACAGGGGCTGATTGGGACAACAAAAAAAGTTGATAGGATCAAAGAATCAATGGATTGTAGGTCATGATGGAATGAAAGAATTGTTGGAGTCAGTACAGGTGGTTGGAGAGTGTGATGCTTGGAAATTAAATTGGAAAGGGGTACTATTATTGATATAGGCTGTGAGAGTGGAAGTGGGTGATCTCTGTAGGAGGAAGGCAGGCTCATGGAGGAGAGGAAGTCAAGGAATGGAGAGGTCAGAGTTTTAGAGGTATCATCTGTATGGATAGTAAAATCACACTATTATTGATATAGGCTGTGAGAGTGGAAGTGGGTGATCTCTGTAGGAGGAAGGCAGGCTCGTGGAGGAGAGGAAGTCAAGGAATGGAGAGGTCAGAGTTTTAGAGGTATCATCTGTATGGATAGTAAAATCACAAATATTTATTACTGGGATAATATTGAAGAGAGTGACAGTGAACAAGGTACTAATATTTTTTAAAAATAATAGTAGTAACCTGGGGTCTATATATGCAACCAGTAATGGTGGCAGGTGATGCAGTCTAAGGGCATAAGCTATAAAGCCAGAGGCTTTTTAGGGAAGAAGGAGGTGCAATAAAAGAAGGGGGCAGTGTGATTTTGAAAAGGTGGTGAGGATCAACTTGGACAGCTTCCCCACCTGTGGGCCTGGTAGTTGAGGGTTATAGGAGAGAAAACAGCCACCATTTGAGAAAGCTGCCAGAGAATCCTTAGGAGAGAGCCAGGTTTCAGTTAGAGAAAAAGATGGGAACATTTAGAGAGGGGTTAAGGAAACAGGGGATTTTGCTGATGAAAGTGCCAGAGAACATGACGGAGGCATTTGGGAGTTGTGGAAGGATGGAAAATGGAATCAGATGAGGTGGTATACCCAGCTGCATGGTGATAAGTGTTCATATGATGAGTGATGACCAGGATATTTTAGGCTTTTTGTAGTAACTGAGGTAAGTAGCCACGTACAGCATGATGTGATTAGTTTTGATGGTCCTTTAGGCAGAATATGGAATTGAAGGCATGATTTTGTTGGGGAAAGGAGAGATGGAGATTTTGCCAGCCACATGTGAAGTTCCTTTCTTTTCCAGCATTCCTTTACCAGAGGGTAATTACTATCTTGAAGTTGGTATTCTTTTATTTTTTGTTTATATATGTGTGTTGCATGCATTTGTATCTATAATAAATACTTAGTATTTTTGTGTTTTAAAATATGATATAAATGATATCTTCATATTATTTTGCAATTTAAAAAATTGATGTTTTTGAGATTTACCTACTTGTTATATGTACTTCTACTTTATTTGGTTTCACTGCTGTGTGGAATCCCAATGTGTGAGTATATAGTAATCCTATTTATTTATCCATTCTCCTGTTGGTGTATATTTAAGTTGCTTCTACATTTTTGCTATTATGACTGATATACATAGTGTTTATGTACATGTCTACCTGTGCACACAGTGAAAATTTTTCTGGGGTAGATAACTACAAATGGAATTTTTTTTTTAAATTAATTTATTTTACTTCTCAATATACATTGTAGTTGATTTTCAGGCCCCTTTACCTGTTCCTCTCAATAACACTAATTACTTGATATTGTTAAATTGACCTCTGCAGGGGTTATACTAATTTACAGAGACATTGCTCCAAATTCTCACCATTTCTTCTCATCAGGCCTGAATACAAGGATACTGCAAAAAGTTTGTGGAAAAATAGAATTAAAAGATAATACAAATCTTTCATGAACTTTTTGAAGACCCCTCTTATTTGCCATTTGGATGAATGTGAAATGGCATCTCTTCGTGGTTTTAATTTGCATTTTCATTATCATTGCTGAGGTTGAAATTCTTTTCATGTTTTTATTAGCCATTTTACTTTTATCTTTTGAATTACCTGTTCCTGTTCGTTGCTTATTTATATTCCTCCTACTGACTTAAAAACGATAAAATTCGCCAATTTTAAGTGTACAATTCACTGAGTTTTGCCCATGTATAGAGTCATGGAGCCACCACCACAGTCTTGATATAGAAACTTTATTTACCACTCTGGAGTGTGCCCTCATATCCCTTAGTTGTCTATCCCCTTCCCCACCTCCAGCTCTTGAGCTACTTTCTGAAACATAGTTTTGCATTTTCTAGAATTTTATTTAAATTTCATCATATAGTATATAGTCTTTTATGACTTTCAGTCTTTTTTTTTTTTTTTCACTTAGCTTATGGCTTTTAAGATTGATCCAAGTTTTTTTTATGTATCAGTAGTTTGTTCCTTTTTAATACTAAGTAGTATTCCATTGTATGGAGGTAATCTATTTATCCATTCACAAGTTAATGGATATTTTGGTTGTTTCCAGTTTATGGATATTTTGAATAAAGCTGCTAAGTACAAGTCTTTGTGTAGACCTATGTCTTTATTTCTCTTTGGTTAATATCTAGGAGTGGCATTGTTGGGTTTTCATTTCTCTAATGATGAATTTAAGCATCTTTTTGTGTGCTTGTTTGCCATCTTTATATCTGCTTTGCTGAAGTGTCTGTTCAAATGTTTTACCATTTTTAAAAAAAATTAGGTTGTCTTATTGTGTAAGTATTCTTTATATATTCTGGATACACCTCCTTTATCAAATAGGTGTTTTGTAAATATTTACTCCCAGTCTGAGGCTTGCCTTTCAATTCACTTACTGCTGTTATCTTTTGCTTTTTTAAAGTATAATTTACATACAGTAAAATTCACCCTTTTTAGGGTGCAGTTCTGTGAGTCTTGACAAATGCATACAGTCGTGTTACCATCAGTGAACACAGATTTAGAACATTTCCATCATCCCCCAAACCTCGCTCCTGCCTCATTGTATCACCTACTCCTCCCGCCCTCAGCCCCTGGCAACCAATCATCTCTTTTCTTATAATTTTCTTTTTTTTAAGGAAGTAATATGAATATCATACTGTTTTTGAAGCCTTTTAAGTCTTCTTTTCAGTTACTTCCCATAATGCATTTGAGATTCACCCATGTTATTATTTGTATCAGTAGTTTACTTCTTTTTATTGCATTGTACAATTCCATTGTATGGATGTACCTCAGTTTATCTGTTCACCAGGTGAAGGCTATTTGGTTTGTTGCCAGTTTTTGGTGATTATGAATAAAGTTGCTACAAACATTCATGCATAGATTTTTGTGTGAACCTAAGTTTTTATTTCTTTTGGATAAATACCTACGAGTGGGATGGCTGGGTCATATGGTAGGTATAAGTATGTTTAACTTTGTAAGAAACTGCCAACCCTTTTCCAAAGTGGCTGTATCCCTCTTACCATCACTGTATGTAAGTTGCTGTTGCCCTGAATACTGGCCTGCACTTGGTATGGTTGTTTTTATTTTTGTTTTTAATTTTAGCTGTTCTAATAGGTGTGTAGTGTTATCTCTTTGTGGTTGAAGTTTGCAGTTTCCTAATGACTAATGATCTCAAACATCTTTTCATGTGTTTTTTTGCCTTCCGTATATTTTCCATGGTGAAGGATCTGTTCCTATCTTTTGCCCATTTAAAAAAATTGGATTGTTTATTTTATTATTGAATTTTGAGAAGTCTTTATGCATTCTGGATACAAGTTCTTTATCAGATATGTTTTGCAAATATTTTCTCTCAGTATGTGGCTTATGTATTCATTTTCTCCAAGTCTTTCCATGAGCAGGAAAGTTTTTAATTTTGATGAAGTCCAGTTTCTGAATTTTTTTCTGTTATGGATTGTGCTTCTGATATCATATTGTAGAAATCTTTGCCTCACAACGATTTTTCTCCTATGCTTTTTTTCTTGGTATTTTGTAGTTTTATGTCAATTACTTTATGATCCATTTTGAATTAATTTTTGTGCATAGTGTGTTAAGGGTTAGATTTCTTTTTGCCTCTATCCTTTCTCCTTCTACCATCTCCTCCTTTTCCTCCTTCTTTTTCTCAGCAAATGGTTCTAGAACAATTGAATATCCATATGGAAGGAGGAGGAAATGATGAAGAGGATTGAGTTATGTTGGCACATTGGTGCATTCTATTTTGTTTCATTGATGTATATGTCTATTCTTATTCCAGTACCACACTGTCTTGATTACTGTAGGGGTAAAACTTACTACAGTAGTTTTAAGGTAGCGTAAGTCTTCCTATTTTTATTTTCATTTTATTTTTCTCTTTTTCAAAATTGTTTTTGCCTCATCTAGATTCTTTGCATTTCCATTTAGATTTTAGAATCAGCTTGCCCATTTCTATGAAAAATAGCCTGCTGGAACATTGATAGGGATTCTGATGAGTCTAAAGATCAATTTGAAGAGAATTGACATTGTACCATTATTGAGTTTTCCGCTCTACAAACATGGCACATATTTCCCTTTATTCAGGTTTCTTTAATTTCTGTCAGCAGTATTGTATAATTTTCATTGTACAAGTCTTGGGCATATTTTGTGAAATTTATCTCTAAAACAGATAATATTTTTTGATGCTGTTGTATTTGTATTGTTTGTTGGTAGTCTATAGAAATTAAATATTTATATATTGACCTTGTTTCCTGTGATCTTGTTAAAATCATTTATTAATTCTAGGAGCATTTTGGGGGATTCCTTAGGATTAGCTATATGAATGATCATGTCTTCTTCAAAAAAAGTACAGTTTTACTTTTCCCTTTTTAATCTGTATGCCTTTTGTTTATCTTACCTTATTGTCTTCTTGCACTATTGTACAGTACTGAATGGAGGTGGTGGTAGGGGCATCCTTGCTTTGTTCCTGATCTCAGGGGGAAGGCACTTAGACTTTCACCTTACTTTTCCCTTTTTAATCTGTATGCCTTTTGTTTATCTTACCTTATTGTCTTCTTGCACTGTTGTACAGTACTGAATGGAGGTGGTGGTAGGGGCATCCTTGCTTTGTTCCTGATCTCAGGGGGAAGGCACTTAGACTTTCACAATTAAGTATGATGTTAGCTCTTAGGTTTTCATAGATGACTTTTATCAGGTTGAGGAAGTCCCCTTCTATTCCTAGTTTGATGAGAGATTTTTATCATGAATGGATATTGAATTTTGTCAAATGCTTTTTCTATATCCATTGGATTGTCACATGATTTTTCTTTTTTAGTATATTAATACAATGAAATGAATTGATTTTCCTGGGGGTAAATTCCTATATTCTCCCCCCTCCCTCCCCCCTCCACACATGCGCGCGTGCGCACACACGCACACACAATCTTCAGTTTGATAAGTGTTTTTTCCTAGGGTCATGAAACATGTTGATCTATAGTTTTTTCCTTTTTACTGTTTTTGTCTGGGTTTTGTATTTGGATAATGCTGGCCTCATTAAATCAGTTGGGAAGTGTTTCTTCCCCTTCTGTTTCTTGAAGGGTTTTTGTAGAATCATTGTTAATTTTTCCTTAAATGTTTGTTATAATTCACTATTGAAGCCATCTTCTTTGTGTGAAGGTTTTTTGAGGTTAATTAATTCTATTTTTTAAAAAAATAGATATGGTACTATTCAGATCAGTTATTGTCTTCAGTCTGCTCTGGTAGTTTGTGTCCTTCAAGGGATTTGTCTATTTCACTTAAATTGTTGAACTTGGCATAAAGCTGTTCATAATATTCCCTTATTTTTTTAATGTCTCAAAATCTGCAGTGATGTCTTTCTTTCATTCTTATATTGGTAAATCGTATCTTCTCTCTTTTATTCCTAGGATGTTTGTCTAGAGGTTTATAAACTTTATTGATCTCTTCACAGAACCAGCTCTTTATTTCACTCATTTTTTCTATTTATTGTTTTTCTCTTCCACACTAATTGTGGAAAAAAAAATAGTATGCTGAAAGATCGAACCAGAAGAAGGGAAAAAAAGAAGAAACAGATCAAGCAGGAGAAACATAAATCATATAGTAAGATGGAAGATATAGACCCAAATATATCATTCTCTACATTAGATGTAAATGAAGAACACAAAGAATGTTTACAAAAATCAACTATTATTGAGCTGTAAAGCAGGACACAGCAAAATTCAAAGTAATGAAATTATATAGACTATGTTTTTAAATTGCAATGAAATTGTGTTGGAAATTAATAATAAAAGAATAACTAGATAACTCACTATATGTTTTGATGTGAAGTACACATTTCTGTTTCACTTCCAGCCTTGGAAGAGTAGAGGGACTGGATTTACCCTGACACCATAAATACCTAGAAAATCAAACAAAAAATATATGACGCAACAGTTTTCAGACATTAGATAACAGGCATCCCAGGACTGTGACTGAAGAAGGGAAACAAACAAGGTGAGCCTTAGGGTTGCACTAGTTCACTGCCCAGAGGCAGATTACAGGCCTCAGGTCAGGCAGGGCAGACTAAAAAGGAGCCTAGCTGTCTCTCTGAGATGGGTAATTGTTTAATTGGAGGTTGGGGAAGCCAAGAAGGCTCAAATGTGTGGGGCAGAATACCAGAGAGGAAGGAAAGAGAAACAAAGAGACAGAGAGATAGAGATACCCCCTCTAATTGCCCTAGATTTCTTCTCTCCTTCTGAAAGAATAATGGTTACTCTGTTAATTTGTTACCTATGCTGAGAGATGTGATCAGGTCCCCCAATATTATCAGAGCAGATGCTTCTTCTGTCACTCTGAAATGGGTTTTGTGGAAAGAGACATCCTCTTCTTTTCTTTGTCTCTGCTGGTGACTCTTCTTGTGTGAGTGCATTCCAGTGGTTGGTGGGCCATCTGCGTGGTGGTTGTGGCGTCTAGCTGCTTTTGCGGCAGCCATGGTTATTGTGGTAGCTGTGGTGGGCCACCCACATGGAGGTGCTGTTTTTGGTATGCTCCTTGGCACTGGCAGTATGCCTGGTTGTGGAGTGTGTTCAGTCCCCTTCTCCATGCCTCTGGTCCCTGGGCAGGCCCCAAGGTGCTGGCGTCATGTGCCTGGTTGTAGGAGGGGTGGCTGATCCCCTTCTCCATGCCTCAGGTCACCAGGAGAGATCCGAGGAGCTGGCTTGGTGTGACTGGTTGTGGGAGAGGGGTCCAGTCCCCTTCTCCATGCCCTGGGTAGGCCCCGAGTTGCTGGCGCAGTGTGCCTGGTGTGGGAGGAGGGTCCAGTCCCTGGCTCCATACCTCAGGTCACTGGGCAGGACCTGAGGCACTGGCTTGTTATTCCTGGTTGTGGGAGAGAGGTCCGGTACCCTTCTCCATGTCTTGGGTCCCCAGGTGGGCCCCAAGGCGCTGGTGCAGTGTGCCTGGTTGTCGGAGAGAGGTCCAGTCCCCTTCTCCTTGCCTTGGGTCCCCCAGGTGGGCCCCGAGGTGCTGGCATGGTGTGCCTTGTTGTGGGAGGAGGGTCCAGTTCCTAGCTCCATGCTCGGGTCACTGGGCAGGACCCAAGGAGCTGGCTTGGTGTGCCTGCTTGTGGGAGGGGAGGTCTGGCCCCTTCTCCATACCTCAAGTCCCCAGGTGGGCCCTGAAGCACTGGCACGGTGTGTGTGGTGTGGGAGAGAGGTCTAGTCCCTTTCTTCATGCCCTGGGTCCCTGGGTGGGCTCCAAGGTGCTGGCATGGTGTGCCTGGTTGTGGGAGGGTGGTCTGGTCCCCTTCTCCGTGCCTCAGGTCCGTGGGCGGGCACCGAGGTGCTGGCTTGGTGTGCCTGGTTGTGGGAGAGAGGTCCGGTCCCCTTCTTCATGCCTCGGGTCCCCAGACAGGCCCCAAGGTGCAGGCGTGGTGTGCCTAGTTGTGGGAGGAGGGTCCAGTTCCTGGCTCCATGCCTGGGTCCCCAGGCTGGCCCCGAGGCACTGGCGCAGTTGGTCTAGAAGTGGGAGTGGGGTCCAGTCCCCAGATCCAAGCCTCTGGTTCCCAGGCAGGCCCCAAGGTGCTGGTGGTATGCCTGGGCCAGAAATAATTTTTGTCCTTTGCTTCTAACACAGGGGAACTTCCTGTGGGAACCAGTACTTGAGTGTGTGGTTGAGCTAAATTGCTATTTTGCTGCTGTTTCCCTAGGGAAGGCTTTTTGTGCAGCTCAGGGTTTAATCGTTGATCTTACAGGTACTTCCGGCTCTCCAGACACCAAGTGGGTCTGTGTTCTGTAGAATCTGTGATCTGGGCCTGAGTTTTTTCATCAAGCTGCACCCCATGCAATTCTGCATTCCTGACCATTCTCCTCTGAGTGGTCCTGTGCTGATTGGGGGGCAGGTCGGCTGTCCTTGCTGTGTCCCAGTGTTCTCCCGATATTCCCATCTCGCCCACTGCCCATGCTCCAAACACTTCCCGTGGGATGGGCCCTGTGCTGGTCGCTTGTGATGACTCACCGGCCTCTGAATGGCTCCCTTTTTTCAGTTGTTCTGGCTCCTCACTCCTGTGGGGGTCCATGGGAACCCTGTTAGTGGTCTTGCTGTCCTGGGGGCTGCCAAGGCCCTCTTCTCTCCTGCTGCCTCCAAGTAACTCCATCTGAAGGGCACAGCTGTGGCTTTTGCTGGCTCCTGCTCCATGCGCTCATTAGCTCAAGCTTTAAAGCAGCCGCAGCCCGAAATGCTCAGAGCAGTTTTTTCTTTCTCTCATTGTAGTTTCTTCCGCCTTCATGAACTCTGTAGGTCTCTCCTCCTCTTCCCCTGAGCTCCAGCAGCCCCAGCTTGGCTGATGTTACATTTTATAGTTGTAAATTTGGTTGATTTGTGGGAGAGAGTGATGCTGGGTACCTTGTATT
>NW_007731154.1:30454-31633 GCF_000696425.1 Galeopterus variegatus | reverse complement strand
TAGGTCTCTCCTCCTCTTCCCCTGAGCTCCAGCAGCCCCAGCTTGGCTGATGTTACATTTTATAGTTGTAAATTTGGTTGATTTGTGGGAGAGAGTGATGCTGGGAACCTTCTATTCCGCCATCTTGACCAGAACCCTTCCTAGACTTTAGATACTATATTCATTGCCAGTAAGACTGGGCTTGGACTTCTATGGCTATGAGTGTTTGTTTGTTTGTTTGTTTTCTTTCATTTGTGGCACCTGTGAATTTCCCTTCATTTTGCCCTTGGCTACGTATTTACATTTTTTGTTCATATTTTATTCAGCATTTCTGTGTGTTTCTGTAATGCAGTATGTTTTAGTGGTTAAGAGCACATCTTTGCCAACTTTGTATTGTGTTAGTCTTTTGACTTTTTGCCATTTTGGTGGGTGTTAGCTGTTATCTGAAATGTGGTGATTAATTTCATTTCCCTGATGACTAATAATGTTGAGCCCCCATTTTTTGTGCTTTAGCTAAATTTTTTTGTATTTCCAGTTTTCTTCTTCTCATGGTAGGTTTTTAAAGGGGGTAGGGGTGGCATGGGATTTTCTTTAGCTCTGACATTTTGATTGTTATTTTCTGTTTTCTTCTCATAGTAGCTTTGTATGTTTATGATCTGCCTGATATGTATGCCCCATACTGTCTTTCTCTTTGACTTCTGCGTTTAATCACCACGAGAATCCTCACTTCCTTCTTCTCTTTCCTTAATGGGCTCAGTAGTCTCCACCAGATTCTCTCTGTAGCTTGGACTCTGGAGCTGGGCCTGATGTATTTGGATTTCTTTATAAGAAATTTAAAGTTAGTCAGTAAGGAATAAGGCTGAACAGACTAGAGGCCTCTGCCCATAGTGTGTAAATGAATTAGAGATCCAGGTGAGTAAGGGAGGGTTGGTAAAGCTTTGTTATTGTAAGCTTAGCACTTACTTTGGATCCAGGTATTCATCTAGACATCTTGATAATTGAAATGGAAGTTGGTTATCCAACTACAAGTTATTTAGGGTTCAGGAGAGACATTGGTATACACCAAACTGAGGAAAGTACAGTCTACACATCTCTCCATACATATTTTTAAAGAATTTTAAAAACATGTTTTTCAGGACAAGCCTTGAACACTTTGAAAAACCTATATCTTTGTACTCAAGCTTTCAGAATCTAAGTTTG
>NW_007731154.1:26374-29049 GCF_000696425.1 Galeopterus variegatus | reverse complement strand
ATTCAGGACTTGTAAGGGAAACTAAAATTCTTTTACACAGGATGTAGAGTAATTGATTGATTCAGTTTTTCTAGAAAGCGGTTTGGCAGCATTTGTTGAATGATTGAAAGGTTTTATCCCTTTGACTCGGTAATACCACATCTATGGAACTATCCTCAGAAAATGGGCATAGCACAGAAAGACTTATGTACAATGGTGTTTGTTGCAACATTGTACACTAGCAAAAGGGACAAAACAGTGTCTACCATTGTTAAAATTATTTAATTAGCTGTGTTATAATCATATTATGAAATATTTTAAGTTTTTGAAAATATTTTTGAAATACCTTTAATTGTGGAAAAGTTCTAATTTGAAAGTGCTAAATGGGAATTGGATTTAATCTATGTATTCAGTAGTCTCACTTTAAAAATTATTTTATTATATACATAAAAAAAAAATAGTGGAAGTACACTGATAGATTACCAGTAGGTTATCTCTGGGTGTTCGGGATTGTAATTATTTTCTTTAAACTTTTGATAATTTCTAAATGTCCTAAAATTGGTGTGTATAATTTATAGTTCTAAAATATACAATAATTTTTATTAATTAATAGTTTTATTATTAATAGTTGCGTTCTTAATTATTAATTATATCTCATTTAAGTTAATCTGGTTTTTGTACAACATAGGAAATTTTTGGAGGAGGGCACTTGTGTTTAACCAACCATTGTGTTGAATATAGTTTCAACTAGGAAAGCTTTCAGCTGAAAATAACAAAAGAGCATGTAAACAGTGACTTAAACAAGATGAGAGTTTGTTTTTCCTCATATAACCTTAGGTCTAGAGACATAGAGTAGCCGGTGTTAGATGGTAATTCAACAGCATCAGGACTAGTGTCTCTTGAATTCTTCTGGACATTCTCCATTATTGCAAAATAGATGCCTGAATTACCGGCAGTGCACCACATTCAAGGCAGGAGGGATACTGGGAAGGGGGCCAGGGAGTGCCAGCACCATCTGCCTCTTTTATCAGGAATGCAATAGCTTTTCCCAAGGCAGTTTTTAGATTTCATTTGGAACAACTGTGTTATATGACTTTTCTTAGGAGGCCAAGAAAGTGAATATTTAACTGTGATAGCCCAAGGGGCAAGCAAGGGAGAAGGGATTGAAAATGGGTGTTGGATTAGTCAGTTAACAGTGTCTGCCACAAGGAAGTAACAGAAAACCTTCAGTTAGATTGCCAGATTCAGTAAATACATGAAAAGTTATAAACAAATTAGTCAACTATGGATTGAGGGGTTTTTGTTTGTTTTAGCTGTTAATACTTCTGAGTTTTGTTAGGCCACCTTGAGTTATGGTTTACTTCCAGTTCATTTTAAGTGATTAGTAGATGTGGTAGAAAGAATAATGCCACCCCTCCCCCCAAAAAAGATGTCCATGTCCCAATTCCCAGAACCTGTGAATATGTTACATTATATGGCAAAGGGGAATTAAAGTTGCTAAACAGCAGATAGGGAGATTATCTTGGATTATTCAAGTGGGTGCTTTGAGGACAGGGTCCTTTAAAAATGGAAGTGGGAGGCAGAAAAAGAGATATGGTGATGGAAGCAGGGTCAGAGAGATGCAGTGTCACTAGATTTGAAGATGGAGGAAGGGGGCCACCAAGGAGTGGGGGTGACCTGTAGAAGCTAGAAATAGCAGGGGAACAGATTCACCCTATAGCCTCCAGAAAGAAATGCAGCCCTACCGATACCTTGATTTTAACCCAGTGAGCCAAGGAGTGGGGGTGACCTGTAGAAGCTAGAAATAGCAGGGGAACAGAATCACCCTATAGCCTCCAGAAAGAAATGCAGCCCTACCGATACCTTGATTTTAACCCAGTGAGACCTGTGTTGAATTTCTAACTTACATAACTTAATAAGGTAAAGAAATGATTGTTGTCTTAAAACTCTTAAGTTTGTGTTACTTTGTTACAGCAGCAATAGAAACTAATACTGATTTTGGTACATGGAAGTGGGGTGCTGCTGTAACAAAAACCTAAAAATGTGGAAGTAGCTTTTAGAATTAGACAATGAGCACATGCTGGAAGAATTTCGAGGAGCATGATTTTAAAAAGCCTAGATTGCCATGAACAGTAGAAATATGAATGTTAATGACTCTGCTAGACTCAGAAAGAAGTGAGGAGCAGGACAGAGAAAAAACACTTATCTTAGGGAATTCTAAACCATTGTAAACAGACTGCTGGTGAGAATATGGACATTAAAAGTGCTGCTGGTGAGGGCTCAGAGGAAAATGAGGAAGTTGGAAACTGGAAGAAAGGGGATCCTTGTTAGTGTACTGGCGGAAAGCTTAGCAGAATTGTGTTCTGCAATTATGTTGAAAGCAGGACTTAGAAACAATGAGCTTGGGTATTTAACTGAGAATATTTCCAAGCAAAGTGTTGAAGATATGGCATGGTTTCTTTTTGCTGCTCTAGTAAAATTCGAAAGTAGAGAAATAAATTGTGGGGAGACCACTTAAACAAAAAGGAACCAGGACTTGATGATTTTGGAAATTCTCAGCTTTCTCAAATGGCAAAGGGTGCTAAAATCAAGAGATTTACTGTCAGGAAAGCATGCTCTAGAGAAAAAGCCAAAGAAGTCACTGTGCAACCTTTTGTTGAAACTTCTGAGAGATCAGAAGGTCCAAGTATTCACTC
>NW_007731154.1:13292-25617 GCF_000696425.1 Galeopterus variegatus | reverse complement strand
TGAAAGAAGGCTGTCAGAGCCCTAAAATTCTACAGGTAGGAAACAGGCTGATAAAACTACTCAGCTTTAAATGCATGCTAGTTACCCTTTATGAAAAAGGGAGGATGACTTCAAGGGCAGAGGTGCAGGCCTGTAGGGTAGAACTGGGAACTATACCGAATTCTGCCTATGTAGAAATCTATTTCAGTTTGGGTGGCTGGATTTCAAAATTACTTGGGACCAGGGACCTTTTTTCCTTCCATTTTCTCTCTTTTTTAATGGGAATGTCTGTAACTATTACCTTGTAGCATTCCCACTCTTGAATTTTGGGAGCAGGGGACTTGTTTTGTGCTTTCACAGATCCACAGACAGAGAGGAGTTTTGCCTCAGGACGGATTATACCAAGGGTCTCACCCATACCTAATTTAGACAATTTTGATAAGATTGGGACTTTAAGCTTGTGAGGTTTAGATGAAATTTTGGACTTTGAATTGATGCTGCAGTGTGTTGAGATTTGGGGGGATAAAATGAGATGGGGTGAATATATTTTGCATGTGAAGTGGATATAGCCATGATGACATAACGATTTTAGTCCAGTGAGACCTCTGTTGGACATGTAACCTACAGAACTATAAGGTAATAAATTTGTGTTGCTTTAAGCCACTAATTATGGTAATTTGTTACAGCAGGAATAGAAAACTGATATTGTAGATGACCAATCTATATACTTAGACTACTATGTTAGCTTGTTAGGAAACCTTGGAGATTAAGAAAACCTGAAGGCTAGGGCTGGACGGTTAGCTCAGTTGGTTAGACCACGGTGTTATAACACCAAGGTCATGGGTTTGGATCCCTGTACCAGCCAGCCACCACGAAAAAAAAAAAAAAGAAAGAAAGAAAAGAAAACCTGAAGGCAGACACTTCACAAAAGGATACATATGAATGGCCAGTAAGCACATGGAAATGTTCTCAACAGTATTAGACATCTGGGAAATGCAAATTAAAACCTTATTGAGGTATCATACCATACCCACTAGAATGGTTAAAATAAATAAGACTGACAATACCAGAATCGAAAAGCCTGCTCCAATACCAAGTATGTGGAACAATTGAAACTCTCATACACTGTAGGTAGGAATGTAGAGTGGTATAACCACCTTAGAAAATGTTTGGCAGTTTCTTATAAAGTTAACATATACCTACCCTGTAACCAGTAATACCACTTCTAGATAGTTACTCAAAGAAAATGAATATATATAGCCACAAAAAAGACTGTACAAGAATTTCATAGCAGCTTTATTTATGATAGCTCTAAACTTGGAAACAACCCAAATGCTCATCAGTAGGAGAATGGATAAACAAACTGTGGTGTATTCATGCAATGGACTACTACTTGGCACTAAAAAAGAACAAATTGCTGATTCAGGCAACAGTACAGATAAACTTCTAAACCATTATGATGGAACAAAGAAAAATGGAGTAATCAGAGATGACAAGAGTACATGATGGATGATTCTGTTTATATGAACTACAAGAACAGCCCAAACTCATCTGTGGTGATAGAAACCTGAAGTCTGGTGGGTTGGAGGAAATTGACTAGGGAACAAAGAAAAATGGAGTAATCAGAGATGACAAGAGTACATGATGGATGATTCTGTTTATATGAACTACAAGAATAGCCCAAACTCATCTGTGGTGATAGAAACCTGAAGTCTGGTGGGTTGGAGGAAATTGACTAGAATGGGCATGAGGGAACTTTCTGAAGTAATGGAAATGTTCAGTATTTTGGGGGGATAGAGGTTACATGGGTGGTCACAACTGCCAAAACTCATTTAACCAAACACTTAGGTTGTCCATTTTTGTTGTATATAAATTATAACTCAGTTTAAAAAAACATGAAGAGATTTAGTTAGTTGTTTAAGGATTGTCAAGTACATTCACAATCTAGTCATACTTTTCTACCCATCACTAGAAGGGAAACCCCTTCTAACGGGACCCACCTAATGAAAGTCTAGATTGGAAGATTGCTTAGAATTCAGGGATTGAGTTCTGAGGAATGATCCATCATTCACATTAGGAAGTAGTGTGGGGGATGGGTATCAGTATGTGATAAATTATATCCTATTCTCAGAAAGTCAAATGAATAATTCATATACCACGATTTAGGAAGAAATAAAGGGGTTCTAGAAACTGATGTAGAAACAGGCAGACAGTTTTGCAATGAATTGTGAGAATAATGTGTGGATTTGGGTAGGAGTAGGAAAATACTTTAAGGTTCTTGAGGGAGCTAAGAAGCTAAGTTCATCCACTTGCTTGGTAAGAAATATACAAGCCCGAAACATTTTTTTTTTATTAGAATGCTACAGTTGTCTCTGAATGATTACTTCTGAGGGGTTACTGCCAGGACTTCGGGACTTCATTTAGAAGAAGAAAGGAAATGAGATACAATTATAATCTGATTTAGCCATCACTGTAGTGAAACTCCTCTCTGAAATATCTTCAGTAACCTCTAAATTCCAAAAACAAATTTTCAGTTTACATTTTACCTGACCTCTCTCCCAGTTTTAACATGGTTAAACACTTCCTGAAGTTCTGCCATCTTTGGCTTTCAGAAACCATAGTCCTGAATTTCCTGTCATCTCTGATTACTCCATTTTATTCTACTTCAGAAGTGGCTGCTTTTCAGAAGAAATATTGGCATTTAAATATTGGCATTCCCTGGGCTTCATATCAGTGCTGTTGCTATTTCCCAAACTCATCATGCTATTTGATACCCTGTATCTTTGTACATATTTCTCCCTGTGCCTGGAATTATTTTATTTCCTTTCCACATAGCTCAAATACATATCATGATAAATATTGACTTCCCTGCTCTTCTTGACAGTTAGTCATTGTCTCCTCTGTTATTACTCACATAGCACTTTGTTTTTACATTTATTCTAGTATTTAATACATTGTACTGTAATTATTTCTTTACATGTTTCTCTGCCCTCTGGACTATTAGTTCCTTGAGAACAAGAACTATGTCTTATAACTTTGTGTCTTCAATACCTGGAGAAGTGCCTGTATTAAACAGCAGGGCCTGTATTAAACAAAGGACGATCTCTGTTTTCTCTCTTCTTCAGGCAACGGGTTGGGATCATACAGATTATTTACCTTCCTCTCTATCTCAAGAAAGCACACACACATAGATAGAAGTGGAGAAAGGTGGGTTTAATGGGTGCTGAGAAACCTTTCTGTCTCCTGTTTCCTTTCCCTTTCTCCTGCGCAGCAAGCCAACTGTCCTGATTTATTTGGATTAACACTAACTCTCTTTTAAAATGAAATTGTGGCAGACTTTTGAGGAAAGATGATGAAAAGATGCCAAGTCATAAAACTTCCTTCTCCAAAACCTAATGAAATGAACAACAATGAATAAAAGTGAAAGCCAGGAGACTTCTAATTCTAGCCAAGATGAAGTAAGGACACTGCAGCCCATTTTTCCCAAGGATTATTAAAAAAAAAACTCTGGTCAGATATAGAAAACCAACCACGTGAGGCCTCCGAAAAGTAAATAATAGTAGGTGAATTGGGGAGAGAAAGTGATACTTAATGAATGACCAATATAACATCAGTGAGTTTCATGCTTGTTTTTCCTCTTGATACCCTGGTTTGACCAAGCAGGACATGCACACATGTCCTGGGCATATCAGTCAAAGTACCAAAAAGAAAATTCATAGAGGACATTTTGAAGGCAGCCAAAGAAGAAAGAAACATTATATACACAGCAACAGAATACATCAGACTTTTTGTTTCAGAAAACATGCAAGCTAGAAGGCAATGGAGAGTCAACCTGTAATTCTGTACCTAGTGAAAATATCTTTTAAATGATGGAGAAGTAAACACTTTCTTTGTCAAACAAAAACTGTGAGGACTTATTGGTAGCTGTCTCACTCCACAAGAAATGTTTAAGGACATTCTTCAGATGGTAGGAGTGTGATACCAAGCAGAAACTTGGAGCTACACAAAAATGAAAAGCATTGGAAATGGAATAAGTGAAGGCAAATTAACATTCACATTGCTTCTTTTTAAAAGTTTTTTCTAGAAGATAACTGTATGTCTAAAACAATATAGGAGAGTGTAATGTGTTTAAGGATATGTAAAAGTAAAATATCTGTGAACAGTTGTAGAAAGGTTGGGAGGGCAGTATTGGGAATATACTCTTGTCGGGTCCTATACTAGCCATGAAGTGATTTATTAGTTGAAAGTAGACTAATTAAGTAAAGGTACAAATTGTAAACAACTAAAACAACTAGGGCAACAACTAAAAAAAAATTTTAAGATATATAAATAATAAGCTATCAAAGGAGATAAAATGAAATAAAAAATGTTTAATTAACCAAACTGCAGGAAAAGGGGAAAAAAGAAAAAAAAACCATATGGAACAAATAAATATCAAACTAGCAAGACCGACCGTAGATTTTAATCCAACAGTATCAGTAATCACATTAACTGTGATTGGTCTAAACACACCAGTAAAATGACACAAATTGGCTTCTGGTTAGTTGAAGGCAGTGGGGGCTGTGTACTAATCAACCTCTCAAAATCTCTTTCCTAAATGATAGGAAATAGTTTTACAACTACAACTGTTCTACATAAAACCATACCCTCAGAATTACATGAAAACAGAGAGTACCAAAAAGTGCAAAACAACTTTGAGTAAAAAGAGAAAAATCAGCACGTTCTAGAGAGGTGATTTCCTCATGTCTCCCCTCCAACCCCTGCCCACCCGCAAAGCCTTGGAGCAAGCAATGCCCAGCCATAAAAGTTGCAGGATAGGTGGAAGAGGGAGGTTAGCAAAGATTGAGTTAGAACAACCACCAGAAAGATTAAAATTGTTGTAAATCTGAAAATACTAAAAAACTAACTGGGAAGATCAGAGGATTTACTATGGGAAAGAGATTTCAAAGCATACGTGATTTAAAGGTTTAAACACAACATAAAAGGCCAGGCACATAATTTAAAGGGAGTTACTCAATATAAAGGGGCAAGTGTAATTTAAAAGGACCAGCACAATATAAAGGGACAGTGTTCCAAACACATACTTCTCCAGGAAGAAAAAAAAGAAGAAAAGAATAAAGAAGTACCTTTTGCCAATCAGGTGGTGAAGAGGAAAAAGAAGGAAAGGCAGGTATTTACGGTCCTTGAAGACAAAAGAGAACCACAAAATTAGAGGACTTATAACCCCTTCACTGTCCCTAAAACAAATAAAGTCCACCCAAATGTTCATATAAGAGTAAAACAGTGGAAATGAGGGTGGAAGACTAATGTACAAATGTTATACACTGTGACAAAGAAGCAATATGATTAAAAAATGGAGAAGGGAAAGGGAAGGAGTAAAATAGAAAAAGCTCATAGTCAACAGGCTGATGTTAAAAAGTATTGAAAGAAAAACCAAACCCCATTAATCCATGCATAATAAGTTAAATGAAAAAACAAGGAACTAAGGTCCTCAAAAAAAGTTTGATTACAAAGGTATTTACTAGAAAAAAAATCCAAATCTTCCTAAATACCAAATTTTTAAAAGCAAAGCATACACATCTCTTAGAGATAGAAACATAGCAAGTATAACAGAATACATGTAATTGTAGATGTGCTAAAATCAAATACATCAGGCATATAACAATAAGTATGAATGGGCTTGTTAACCCATATATTAAAAGAAAAAAATTTAATTTGGCTCACGAACAAAACCCAGTGCATTTGATATATGCAAGAGACACATGTAAAGCAAAGTAATTCAGAGAAGCAAAAAATAAAGGGATGGACAAAAATATAACAGGAAAATGGAAACAAAAAGAAAGTAAAGGAGATGTTAGACAAAGTAGAACTCAAGGTTAAAAGAATTAAACATGACAAAAAAGAGGATATTTTATAATAATTTAAAGCCATAATCCACAATGAAGGTATGAGACATTAATATTTATGCAAGAAATAACCACACCAACTTTTATAAAGCAAAAACCATGGGAGAGGCAAAGAGATATAGACAGAAACATATGAATAAGAGGAGGTTTTATTAATCCACTTTTGGTACAAGAGAGATCAAGTAGACAAAAATAAGTGGCACATAGACAATCTAAACAACATTCTAGTAGGGTAGATATTTTTTATATATATCAAATGCTTCACCCTAATGATAGAAGTAATATAAAAAACAAATTAGCAAGGAAAAGAATAGAAAAATACATCTAATTAAATTAAAATCTTGCTTTTTGAAAAAACTAACAAAATAGACAAACCACTTGCTAAATTGATCAAGAAAAAAGGAGAAAGCATAACTATACAAAATAAGGAATGACAAGGGAAAAATAATGATTGAGACAGAAGAAATATAAAAAGACAAATTTACTGAACTCTTTGAAATAAGTCTGAAACCTAGATGTAATGGATAATTTTCTTAGGAAGTACAATGTATTAGTCTGTTTCTGTTGTTTATAACAGAAATACCTGAAACTGGGTAATTTATAAGAAAACAAAATTTATTGCTTACAGTTTCAGAGGCTGGGAAGTCCAAAGTCCAGGGAACACATATGGCAAGGGCCTTTTTGGTGATGACTTCAGCAACACAGTGTATCCCACTAAGAAAAAGCAGAAGCAAGAGAGAGCTAACTCCTCATTGGCTCTACTTTTAAAGCCGTCAGAACCATGCCCATGACAACCATTAAATCATCAGTGGGTTAATCCATTCAACAGGGTATAGTCCTCACAATCTAATCATTTCTCAAGGCTCCACCTTTCAATTACTGTAGTAGGATTTCCCATCCTCTTAACACTGTCACAGTAGAGGGTTAAGTTTCTAATACATGGACTTTGGGGGACACAATTCAATCCTCAGGTTGCCAAAAATGACCCTTTTGTTTTTTTGATTGAAGAAACACTACAGGTGTTTCCACTAAGGTTAGGCATAAGGCAAGGATGGTCATTATCTTCACTACTGTTCACCACAGTATTAAGTAATGTAGTTAGACAAGAGAAAGCAATTTGAATATAAGAATACATTAACAAAGAAGTAAAACTATCTGTGTTTTAAGATGATGTGATAGAATACCTGGAAACCCAAGATAATCAATGATACAATGAACTCAAATAATAAAAGAATTTAGTGGGGTAGCAAAATATAAAATTAAGATATAAAAGTCAGTAGTCTTCATATGAACAAACAACTTATAGAGGACATAATGGTAGACAGACCCCATTTACAACAACCACCAAAAAGATTAAATAAATACATAGGAATAAATTTGACAATAAATGTACAAAACTTATAAGAGGAAAAAAAGTTAAAAAGCCTGCTATGATCTGAATGTTTATGTCCCCACAAAATTCATATGTTGAAATTCTAACCTCCCAGGTGGTGATATTAGGAGGTGGGGCCTTTAGGAGGTGATTAGGTCATGAGGATGGAGCCCTTGTGATTGGGATTAATGCCCCTATAAAAAAGATTGCAGAGAGCTAACTAGTTTCTTCTTCCATATGAGGACACAGCAAGAAGGTGCCATCTGTGAACCAGGAAACAGGTCCTCACTAGACACCAAATCTGTCAGTGCTTTGATCTGGGAATTCCCAGCCTCCAGGATAGTGAGAAATAAATGTTTGTTGTTTATAAGCCACCCAGTCCATACTATTTTGTTATAGCAACCCAAACAGACTAAGATACTCCTGAAAAACTCGAAGTACATTTAAACAAATGTAAAGATATGCTCTGTTTTTATATAGGCCAACATTATAAAAATTTCACTCCTTCCTAAATTAATTTAGAAATTCGATGTGCTCCTAATAAAAATATCAACAGGTTATATTGTAGAGTTAAGCAAGTTGAACCAAACAGGTAAGAATAGCCAGGAACTTACTGAAAAAGGAAAAACCTGGGCAGTGGGTTAGGCGAGATGGGGTGAGGAGGGGACTCACTTCCAGTGAGTAAATCATTAAGGCCTGTACAGTTAAAACAGTATGATACTGGCACACGAATAGACAAATAGACCGGTGGAATAAAATTATGTGGTGACTTTGTAATGTGTCACCTTGGTCAAGCTGATCTACATTTTTCAGAATTTTCTGAAACAAATAGAAAATACAGAATTAGACCCAAATGCATATGGAAATTTAGTGTGGTGGCATACTGTTTAGTAAGATGGTATCTCTAATTACTGGGGTAAGCATATACTTTTTAAAATATGATGCTGGGACAACTGAATAGCTGCTTGGAAAAAGATAAAAGTAGATACATGTTTCATATCATACACATTAGTAAACTCCAAATGGATAAGGATTATAGATGTAGAAAAATGAAACTGTACATGTACTAGAAGAAAACATGAATGTATTCTTTAACCTTAGTATAGAGTAAAGCTTTGTTAATTATGACTTAAAATTCCAGAGGCAATAAAAGAAAAAGTAGATAAATTTGACTACATAAAAATTGTTTTTAACTTGCATATCAAAAACACCATAAAATATAAAGTGAAGGGGTTTGCAGTAGATCCAAGTTGTGGTACAAATAGCTCTTCTTGATTTATTGTCATAGTATCTGCATGGTATTGTCACCCATTTTATGACAAAAGGAGTGTGACAGTGAGCTCATGACCGTGAGATCCAATAGTTTTACCATATTCTGTTTCATGTAGGAACAGGCAGCCTAATGGGATGGTGCTCAGTTGAAGTACTAGGTTGGAGATAGGACCCTGTGAGATTGGATGCAATCCGTTTGGACCCTCCAGGATGCAGTATGTGCATTGAATTGATGGCCAGTATATGGTACTGTCACCAGTAAATACAGTATGTGGGTCCTGGAATCAAGAGGTGATCTCACCCTCACTCCCAGTGACCCACTTGTAGAATTTATGCATATGCTATGGATTGAATGTTTGTATCCCTCCAAAACTCATGTTAAAATTTAATTCCCAATGCAATAGTATTAAGCGGTGGTGCCTTTAGGAGGTTATTATTAGATCATTAGGGCAGACGCTTCATGAATGGGATTAACGTCCTTATAAAAGAGGCTTCAGAGAGCTGCCTCCCTCCCTCCTGTCCCTTCTGCCATGTGAGTACACCTAGATGGTGCCGTCTATGAGAAACAGGACTTTGCTGGACACTGAATCTGCTGGTGCCTTGATCTTGGACTACCTAGCCTCCAGAACCGTGAGCAAATAAATTTTTGTTCTTTATGAATTACCCAGTCTAAGGTATTTTGTTATAGCAGCAGGAATGGACTAAGACAGCATCTCATCCCCATTCTAATGTGGATTAGAGGCCCTGTTTCCCAGGGGACAATGCTTTTGAGGGATGAAAGGGCAGAAACATTTAACCCATTGGCTCCTGGTTCCTGTTGGTTGAGGATTGTCTCCAGCACAGAAATACCCAACACTTCAGGATTATACATGTCTGAGTGACAGGGTGCAGCCACAGGCATCCCACACTCCTGTGTTAGAGAAGTCCTGGGGCAGGAAGTGAGCCAATTTGTATATTTGGAATGATGACTACTATTGGGTCACTTTGGATTCTTCATGCTCATGAAGTTAAAGAAAGGAGCTAGTATATTCATAGAGGTAATTGACCTTGATTTCTGTCAGGAGCTGGGACTGTTTTTATCTAACGGTGGCAGAGAGGACTATACCTAGAATTCCTGTGACAGTGGTGAATAGGGAATAGGGAACAACCAATGGTTTGACAAAAAAGAACATGAGATCCAAGAATAGTATAGCTAAGCAAGTTGTCATTCAAGTACCGGAACAAGCAGACTTTCAAACACAAGAATTCAGGAACCATACACCTATGAGCTTTTTTTTGAAAAACAAAATTACAAATTCAAATTGTAATAATCCAAAAGTTAAAAGAGTGAAATTTGTGACAGATTGTAGGAAATGAGCTAGCAGTGAGCACTGAATTATTCAATTATAGAAGTAAGATTACACCACTGTAGGAATTATGGTTAAAGATAGAATATAAATGTTGTAGCCTATAATAATGCAAAAAGTGATACTAACAAAAATTGAGAGATAGACAGGAGAGCAGATAAAAGAAGAAAAAGTTTATTTGCTTTAATTTTCTTAGCTTTCATAGTTCAATTATTTCATCTAAAGTTTTATGACAGCTGTAGTGGATTGAATTATGTCTTCCCAAAACTCATTGAAGCTTGAATCGTGTCCCTCAAGTTTTATGTATTAGAAACTTAGGCCCCACTGTGACTGTTGAGAGGGTGGGAAATCCTATTATGGTAATTGAAGGGAAGAGCCTTGAAGAGGTGATTGGATTATAGGACCATGCAGTAGTGAATGGATTAAAATTGGTGGTCAGGGGCGTAGTTCTGAGGGCTTTACAAGAAAAGGAGAGTGTCTTTCTCTGCTCTGTTCTCTCTTCTTCTACCATCTTGCAATGTGAGACCCCTGGGTCACTGTCACCACCAGATGGACTCTGGACTTCCCAGCTTCAGAAACTGTAAGCAATAAATTTTGTTTTTCTTTATAAATCACCCAGTTTCAGGTATTTTGTTATAAGCAACAGAAATGGACTAATATAACACCACAGAAAGAACTAAAGTTAGAATATAAAGCTTTCATATTTCAGAAAGAACATACATATATTCAGCAAAACAAAACACATCTTCTGTAGCTGTATTGTCCAATAAGGTAGCCAGTAGCTGTGTATGACTGCTTAATTTATCATGAACTTTAAAGTTAAGTAAAATTTGAAATTCAATTTGTCAGTCACACTAGCTACATTTCCAGTGCTCAATAGCCACGTGTAGCTTGTGGCTATTGTATTAAATGATGTAGAACATTTCCATCATTGTGGAAAACTTTCCTTTTGGATAACACTGCCTTATAGGAAATCAAGGAAGTAATAAAAATAGAGATACAAAAAAAACCCCAAAAAACAAATTAACAGAACGCCAAACATTGCTTATTAAAGGAAGTACAGATTAGTAAAAAAAAAAAAAAATACAACTACATGCTATATATCGTGATGCATATAAAACAAAGTAATGGAAAGTATGAATGTAAAAAGATGGGTGAAAGCATATAAGGCAAACACTACTGAAGGGTCATGGCATTAATATTAGAAAAGTGAATTCAATGCAAAAAGTTTTGAATGAGACAAAAAAAAGGGTACTTTATAAATATCCAAAATGAAGATCGAACTGCCGTGAATTGTTATTTATCATTTAAATAATACATCAAAGTACATAAAAATCACAAAAATGTAAATAAAAACAAATAAAGTAGTATCAGCCCTGGTTATAAAAAGAAGAAAAAGAACCCTAAGGGTATAAAGGATCTGAATAATATACTTTATAACAATGAATTATTTCTGAAAACTGTACCTTTATAATACAAAAGTCACCTTTACAGGTGTTCACGGAACACTTACAAAATATTCAACATACGTTTAGCCCCTGAAAGCCCCTTAATTCCAGAATGCGGAAATATAGTAGAGATTATATTATCTCATTAGAGTGCAATCAAACTATAAATTTGTTTTGAAAAGGACATGAACAAATAATAGAAAAATAAAACCTCAACTTTTGGTTCAACATATAAATGAAAATTGAAATTGCAGAATATTTTTAAAATACTTATGATTTCCACTAAAGCTATGCTCAGAGGAAAATTAATGGCTGTTAGCACTTAAATTACTAAATGAGTGCATTGTTCACAGTTCTCAGTTGCTAACAATAGAATCTAATTCACAGATTTTTTGGAAGTCTAGAGAACCACACTTGCATCCTGCAGAACCCGAAAAAGTGCATCAGGGAAAAATGCCCACACTACATAACTTTTTTAGCAGCGTGCTTTTCTATGACCACTTGGCCTTAAGCACTGATAAGTTCAAGAATGTCATATCAGAGAAAGCAGCTGTCTCTGTCTCATGATCTTATTTCCCTATGCATTGCTTACTCCTCCTACATTCAAGTCTCACTTGGTTATGTCTGCATGGTAGACATTAAGTCATATGTCTGTATCCCAGGAAGTTTGATTTTTAGTTTTCCAGCCAGAAAAGGAAGGCAAACAGAAAGGGGCTGGTTGGAATGTGTTTTCAGGGTTCAGTATCTGCTACAGTGAGAAAATGATAAAAACAAATTAAGTATTCTACTTATGAAGTTAGAAAAAAATATAAAATAAGACCAAGGGAAGCAGAAGGGGGAGAATAATAAAGATAAAACAAATTAATAAAAGTTGACATAGAAAAACAATAACTTTGGGCCGGCCCGGTGGCGCACTGCGCGAGTGCGCCGCTTGGGAAGTGCGGAGGCGCTCCCGCCGAGGGTTCGGATCCCACATACAGACCGGCCGCTCGCTGGCTGAGC
>NW_007731154.1:8585-13264 GCF_000696425.1 Galeopterus variegatus | reverse complement strand
GGGGGCGACACTGAGGGTTGCGATCCGTTGCCGGACACGGAAAAAGACAAAAAAGACAAAAAAAAAAAGAAAAGAAAAAGAAAAGAAAAACAATAACTTTGATAAATAAATCCAGCGAGCTAGTTTTTTTTGAACAAAGCTAAAATAAAATAAAGTAATAAAGCTGATTCAGAATAAAGAGAGGAATAAATAAATCCAGCGAGCTAGTTTTTTTTTGAACAAAGCTAAAATAAAATAAAGTAATAAAGCTGATTCAGAATAAAGAGAGGAATCTTGCACAAAATTAGGACAAAGGTAAAATCATGATAAATATGGAGAAAATTCAAAAAATTATTGTGAGAGTGTTTTATAAGCTTTGATGCAAATTAGTTTGAAAAATGTTTGAAGTAAGTGATTTTCTGTGAAAATACAAGTTAGCAAAACTGACCCCAGAAAAGATAGAAAACCTAAGGAGACTATATCTGTAGAAGAAATGGATTCTATTTAAATTTTTCTCATATAAAAATAGTACTGTACAGAAAACTAAAGAATGATATTACGTATCATTTCTGATAGAAAAATCTTGAATAAAATTTGAGCAAATAAAATTTATCACCATAAAGAGCGTTCATCTCATGGATTACTTAATATGAAGAATTTTTTCATATACTTTCTTATGTTAATAGGTCAAAGGCAAAAATCCACAGTTAGCTTCATGTGCCCAAAAGTTATTTGTCAAAATTTAATACCTGCCTTTTGTTAAAACTTTTGAGAAACAGGAATAGGTGCACAATTCTTTGACACAGTTAAAAGAAAAGTATTTCTTAAACCCAGTGCCAGCATTACAGTATAACTGGAAGCATTCCAGTTAAATAGGGAATAAGATAAAGTGCTTAGTATTATGAGTATTCTGCAAGGATTAGCTAATATAATTAAGAATATAATATTAGAAATGAGGTAGCAAAATTATTATTGTTTAATGATTGTATAATACACCAGGCTGTCCAGATTTTAGTCCATACCCTGCTACTTTCCAGACAGGTTATTAATCATTCTGTGTTTGGTTTCTTCATCTATAAACTAAGGATAATACTATTCCCTTCTCATAGGGATTTTGTGAAGATTAAAGGAACAGTTTTCCTATATTCAAATACTTACTAGAATATATATTGAAAGAAAAGGTTTAATTTATAATGGCATACAAAATAATGAAACATTGAAAAGTAAACAAGAAATATATAGGGCCTATCAGGAGAAAACTTAAAAGCTGTAGATGGACCTTAAAGAAAGCTTGAAAAATGGAAAGAATTCTTCCTTTAATTTATATATAAATGTAGGGCACTTCCAGGCAAAATGTTAATAGGGTATATTGACAAATGATTCTAAATCTCATCTGAAACAGTCTTTGTAACAACAGCCAGGATCATTTTGATAAAAAAGAATCATGAGGGAGATACCTGCTCTCTAGATATAAAAAATTGTATAATGGTATAGTATAGTAATTAAAATGAATTTGTATTGAAAAGGGAAAATACAGAATAATGTAACAGAAAGTACAGATGTAGATGCAAATTGATATATGACTTTAGTATATAAAAGATGACATTTCCAATCTTTACAAAAGTCTGAGTATATAAAAAGATGACATTTCCAATCAATGCAAAAATTTTAAAAGAATCATTAAGTTGGGATAATGGCTACCTTTTGGGGGAAAGAAAGCAACATGGATTCCTGCCATACTTGTTTCCCGAAAATTACTAAATATTTTGCTTTGAAACTGTGAATATCTATTTCCTCAACAGTTTTTTTTAACCAATAATTGATGATGCATGTCTGAATTTATTACTTTGATGGTTGAAAATGGTGATTTTTAAAAATTTTTTGTCATTATTCTCAAATTTATTACTTGACATTCTTTAAAAATAACTTCCTTGCCTTTAACAAAATTTTTTTGAACATCAACCTAGAATAATGAATTTCTTTATTTGTGCTCTAAACCATTCCTGTCCTTATATATACTTGTATTGATGCTGCTATTGTTCCAAATTTGGTTAATGGAAGCCTCGATTTTTTTATCCAATCAGAAAAATGCAAATATTTGTGGAAAAGACTGATTAAGAAATTATTTATATCTAAACAATGGAAATCTCTGCTACCATTAAAAAGGTATTTTAGATATATAGGTAAGTGCCACATAATGGCATTTTGGTCAGTGATGGACCACATATATAATGGTATTCTCATAAGATTATAGGTGTGTAGTAGGCTATACTGTCTAGATTTGTGTAAGTACACTGTATGATGTTTGCACAATGATGAAATCACCTAAGGATGCATTTCTCAAAATGTGTCCCCATCGCTAAGCAATACATGACTGTATTTCGATATTAAAATATATGGATAGATATCTAAAAAAATTTTGTGTTAAAATTCTCAAGTTATATTAAGTAAAAGAGGAAGGTGTCAAAAGAGTGAAGATCCATTGGCATGCATTTTAATGTCTCTGTGATTGTATACATTTTTAAAAATTTCTTAAGATACTTCACAGTGGTTATCTCTAATTGAGTGAAACTAAAGGCTAGGAAGGTGAGGAAGGACTTAAGACCTTATGTTTTGGGCCAGCCTGGTGGCGCACTGCTACAGTGCGCCGCTTGGGAGCGCGGTGGCTCTCCCGCCGAGGGTTTGGATCCCACGTCCAGACCGGCCGCTCACTGGCTGAGCAAGGTGGGCGCAACACCGAGGGTTGCGATCCCGTTGCCGGTCCCAGTCCGGTATGGGCGCGACACTGAGGGTTGCGATCCGTTGCCGGTCACGAAAAAAGACAAAAAAAGAAAGAAAAAAAAAAAAGACCTTATGTTTTATACTTTTCTGAGTATTTTGAACATGTATTATTATATGAATGAATTACTTTTATAGTTGATAAAAGAAAAATGAAAGGACTATCAGTTATTCACAGCTTTTTCCTCTTGGTGTCCTAGTGGAGTGAGTTGGAGTTGTAGGTTATTTCAGATTATGTGGAATAGTTGAGGAAGGGGGGAAATCGATGGTCAGTTTTCGTTCGTGTGTGGAATTTTGTAGCTCAGCCCATACTCCTCTGCCTATTTTTGAAGCTCAGCAGAAAGGTCTGGAGACATTGATGACTGTCATTTTAGAAAGCTATGCCTGGGAGAGATGCCTCTTGAATTAATCATTTTTGTTAATTTCTTTTCAAAAGTTATATCTATTCTGATAGGTTTATAGAATTTTGGAGGGATTTCATCCTAGGACTCTCTCTACCATTGTCCTTATTTTTATGCCAGTTATCAGTACCTAAAATTATGTACTCTGTTTGTTCATTTATGTGATTATTATCTCTCTTCCCCCTAGAATGTAAATTCCATGAAGGCAAAGGACTCTATTTTGCTCATTGCTATATTCTTAAGATTTAGAAGTCTTTTTTACTAACCAATAGTTTAGCACTTGTACAAAGAATGTGCTCTAAAAATATTCATTGAATAGGTAGTTGCACTGAGATAGTTATGGGGACAATTGGGAATTAGCTAGGGGTGGACTCCATAGGAGAGAAGATTTTAATTGATCTCGTTAACTAATTTGATTTTTCTTAGTCTGACTAAGGACATGACTGGAAAGGAAGATGTATACCGAGGCCCGGCCATCAGGGCTCTCTGCAGAATCACCGATGTAAGTTCTCTTTGTTTTACTGAGTTATCAGAGGGAACACTGTTTATCTGCATTGTGTAGATTTGTAGGATTCCCTAGTCTGAATTTGTGAATCTTCAGTATAAGAGAAACGTGACTGCCAGAAATGCTCTTTTGGCTCCATGCTTTTCTCTTTTGTATTATTTTTTCCCTTTACATTAGTCCATTTTCTCTCTTTATTTGCCCTCATGAACTGTTGTTCTAGGCACATTGCTTGTTGTAAACAAAAACCCACTGAATTAGCTTTAAAAAAAATGCTTTGTTATAGGACACATATCTCTCAGAATTTGAGGTAGAGCTTATAACCAGACACCAGAGCAATATAAGGGTAGCTTTATAGAACTCAGCAGTGTGATTTCTCAGATATTTACTATGATCATCCATCATTTACCAGGCCCAGGTCCCCTCACTCAAATATTTAAGAGAGAATCTGATTAGCCACCAGTAAGCCAAGTAGCAGGTATCCATCCAGGTCCAAGTTAAGTGTTTATCCTGGATTCAGTCCATTGTATCTGGAGGGATGAGTCATATATGAGAATACGTCATAAAGTGCATGGAAAAATAGAATTAAAAGGTAATATGACTCTTTCCACAAACTTTTTGAAGTACACTCATAGTATGTTAGGCTGTCCCTTTCTAGGAACTCCAAAGAAGAGCTTAAAATGAAGGGCAGGCTGGGCATTGCCAAGCAAATAAAATAATAGTTGTATTATACATGGGTATATTTTATATGTGTGTTTGCAGCCTTCTTAAGTTTTAAAGGTTGAACAGGATCAGATTGTAAATCTGGTAAGTCTGGATCCTAGAAGGAGTAATAGAAATTGTTTAATATTTTTTTGGTGCCCTGTTATTTTGTTATGGTTCTTTCAAAAAAAAAAAAAAAAAAAGATGACCAGTAAGAGGATCTTAACCCTTGAGTTGGTGGTGTCAGCACTACGCTCTCTCAAGTGAGCTAACCGGCCATCCCTGTATAGGGATCTGAACCCGTGGCCTTGGTGTTA
>NW_007731154.1:0-8575 GCF_000696425.1 Galeopterus variegatus | reverse complement strand
GGAGGGATGAGTCATATATGAGAATACGTCATAAAGTGCATGGAAAAATAGAATTAAAAGGTAATATGACTCTTTCCACAAACTTTTTGAAGTACACTCATAGTATGTTAGGCTGTCCCTTTCTAGGAACTCCAAAGAAGAGCTTAAAATGAAGGGCAGGCTGGGCATTGCCAAGCAAATAAAATAATAGTTGTATTATACATGGGTATATTTTATATGTGTGTTTGCAGCCTTCTTAAGTTTTAAAGGTTGAACAGGATCAGATTGTAAATCTGGTAAGTCTGGATCCTAGAAGGAGTAATAGAAATTGTTTAATATTTTTTTGGTGCCCTGTTATTTTGTTATGGTTCTTTCAAAAAAAAAAAAAAAAAAGATGACCAGTAAGAGGATCTTAACTCTTGAGTTGGTGGTGTCAGCACTACGCTCTCTCAAGTGAGCTAACCAGCCATCCCTGTATAGGGATCTGAACCCGTGGCCTTGGTGTTATCAGCACCACACTCTCCCAAGTGAGCCACGGGCCAGCCCTTGGTTCTTTTTGCTTTTAGCATTAAGTTTGTAGCTTAATACTTGACCATACCAGTGCTAATGATAAAACTCTTTTGCCATCTGAATATTGATCTTGGTCTGTTTACTCATCCTTATCTGCCACCACCTTCCCAGTGCTAAGCTTTTTCTTGTTAAAGTTAAAAAGAACTTTATTTCCTGAGGATTTCATGTAGAGAACTCACTACAGTCGTATATTACTCATTTAATTTCTTATGTATCTAAGACAATCATGATTACATTTGATTTATAGGACTCTCTGAGGTCCATATATAATACAAGGGGTCTTCAAAAAGTTCATGGAAAGATTCATGTTATCTTTGATTCTCTTTTTCTGTGAACTTTCTAAGTACCCTCGTATATGCCTTTCATGTAGAGACAATGTTAGGACTTCCAAAAGCAGCCTCCATCCCCGTATAGAAATTTCTTTATAACATTCCTGATAGGTTCAGCCTCTGCTTGTATATTTCCTTCAAACTGGGATTCTCCACTTTGAGACAGTTCATTTCATTATTGAATAGATTCTTCCTTACCTACTAGTATAATGTTAAATGTTCTTTCTTGAAGTTTCCACTCAATTGTTTGGGTTCTCCCGTCTAGGATATTACTATTGTTTATATGGTAAACCTTTTAATGCATTTTAAATATTTGCACAAAAACAAGTATATGACTGATTTTTGTAAATTTTTTTGAAGTAGTAATTTTACATGAAAATAAATGTTTTGCTTCAACAGCTTTTTCTTTTTGAATGTTATTAGGGAACAATGTTGCAAGCCATTGAAAGATACATGAAGCAGGCCATTGTGGATAAAGTCTCCAGTGTATCCAGTTCAGCTCTGGTATCTTCCTTAGTAAGTGAGCGAGCAGCTGCCTAGTTCTTAGGCATGGTTTCTAGTTGCAAAAAACACAGTATCACTATGATTCTCTAACAAATGAAACAGTTAAAAAATATGTATACATATCTATTACTTTATCCAAGTGTGTTTTATCTGGAAGAGCACTGAGCAGTTAAAACCAGCCATTAAAAACATGAAATTTTCAAATGTTTGAAAGGTTTTGAGAATCTGAAATTTATGCTGTACACATAATAAAGATGGGGGTAAGGGTGAGGCAAGGGACCAGGAAAAAACTGAGGATTGTTCTCTTTTAAAGTCTTCCTTTATGACCAACACTTCTACCTCTTGCCTCTTTGTTCTCTGCTTTCCTTGGTGCCCTGTGTCTGCATGTGTCCTTCAATCCAAAGTCTCCTGTCACAGAAGCAAAGTGATGTCTAAAACAAAACAAAACAAAACAAAATGAAGTCTCCTATACCACTTCTGAATTTCCTCCTAGAAAGTGGTCTTCGTTTTAATAATAGCTTTTCTTTCTCTTTTTCCCTGAAACAATATTTATTCATACCATATCATATTGATTAAAGTCAGTAATTAATGTGTGAATACATTAGGGTATCTGAATCACAAGAGTTCCTGGTTCTGGAATATAATTGGTTGAGTTTTGTATCAGGGGATATGTTGGTACTGTTTCTTTCTTCAAGGGAAGTTTCCTGGAAGTAAAACTTATAATGTTAACATTGTCTAAGCACCATTCTATTGACTATCCATTTCTTTCCCGTTCATCCCTCTCATTACTTCCTTTAAACACCTCTGCCAGCTCACAGACATATACTTACCTTTGCAAAGGGATATTGGAGAAAATGTTTCTGGTTTATCAGGAGCCCCAGGAGCAGAAACTTGAGATAGACTTATAAAGCTACAAAGTTTTCAGTCTTTGTGGTTATGCCTGTTAGTGATTTTCCAAGAAAACTAACTCATGTTTCTAAACTTCTAGTGACCATGCAGTATCTACTCTCATTTTTTTCATTAGCACATGATGAAGATAAGCTATGATGTGGTTAAGCGCTGGATCAATGAAGCCCAAGAAGCTGCATCAAGTGATAATATTATGGTCCAGGTACTGTCATTGAATCACATTAGCTTATGTGTCAGGATCAGCTTATTTAAGCCTATATTTTAGGGACACATATATTGATTTCTTAGATGAGCGTTAACTAAAAGCAAATTCTTTGGCATTAACTAAAAGCAAATTCTTTGGCATATTAAGCAGCCCACTAGTGCACATTCTCAAGTAGGTATCTCACTAATGATGATGATTGTCATAGGCCCTTCAAGTGTGTGGTAGATTGCCCCCCCACCCCCCCCTCAGGAATGTTTGGGAAAGATTCTTATTTTCAGTAGTAGATTGAGATACTCATTCCAGAGGTCCTTCACAATGCATTGCAGTCTTTTATTTGAAAAATAATTTGTGTAAAATGATGTTCAATTCCAAGTTTTTAAGGCCTTGATTATAGGCATTATAAAAAAAATAAAGAGCAGTTTTCACTCTGTAAAACTTTGAAATCGTTTTGTCAGGCTCCTTTTGATATTTATTAAGATATTCCTTATTAAAAGGAACAAGATTAAATTCTTAAATGAAAATTTTATATAAAGTACCCCATTAGTATTTTAGAGGGTATTTATTTATGCCCTTTCACTATGTACAGCTTCTCATGTTAGCATATTCAATTATGAAACAAAGTAGTAATTTTTCCCTTGGGAAACACTCTCACTCTCCTATTTTAGGAGATTAATCCTTTACCTAATAATGTGGCCACAGATGATTAAAAGCTACTAAAAGAGACCTGTGACACTGGTAAAGCTTTGGACCTGACAGCCTTTTGTACTGAGGATATGTGGCCCAAGGTTGAACCTGTTAGAGCCGTCTTCAGATTGGATGTCACCTCCTTCATGCTTGTCCAGTCCGAATGTACAACTTCTGGGAGTAAATTTGAAACTCTCATCCTTTTAGTCTTGCCTGTGTTTTGTTCAGTATGAAAAAATATTCTACTTGTATACATCCAATTTGGGTATTTTTTTACTAAAAATATTTAATCTGGTTCCATGTGATTCTGTTTTCATGTAGGTCTTTTTTCTTCTTTCTAATCTGTATGATACATTCTCTCTTGTTCTTTAGTACCATGCATTGGGAGTCCTGTATCACCTTAGAAAGAATGATCGGCTTGCTGTTTCCAAGATGTTGAATAAGTTTACTAAATCTGGTCTCAAATCACAATTTGCATACTGCATGCTGATCCGAATTGCTAGTCGCTTACTAAAAGAAACTGAAGATGGGTAAGTGTCTTCACCTAAACCTGAGTTATTTTCCATTTTCAAGTCAGTACACTTCAGAGTTTATTTCCTCTATGGATAGTTTTTGTGCAGTGCTGACTTTACAGATGAATTTGATGTTTTCCAAAAAAAAAAAAAAAATCATGGGATTCCCAGTAACAGAATTTTTTTTACCTCACTGTACATTCTTGTATGTGTACTTAATAGATTATGATTGCTAATAACACATTAACAAATTGATATTTAACAAAAAATAATTATAGATTATAGAATATACAGATAATTAAATATGAAAGCTAGAAGGGACATTAAGAACCATCTTGTCTGACCCTTTTATTTTTATAAAAAAGAATGTTGAAGTACTGCATTTAATGATTTACCCAAGATTATTCTGCAAGTCTGAGGCACATATGTAACCTTACCAAGGATACCTCAGCAGTCTTTTAAAGGCTGTAGGAAGGGCAGGAAGAGGAAGGAGATCTTTTGAGGTATAGTAAGCTGTGGGTGGAAATAGAGGGCAAAGAAGACCTCCTTCCCCAGCCCCAAAGGCTTATGACTGAACTTTAAAACAGAGATTTCTCATGTTGGCTAGAAAGCTGAGGTGTGTGTAACACAGAGATAAATATCTCTAGAATCTGCCACTGTCCAGTACCAAAGCTCTGCTGAAAGAAGAAGCGTGATCTCTCCTTCACATAATTAGTAAATAATAGAGAACTGAATCTAATTAAAGCTGCAGCAAAGTCTAGATCTGGATCAGCAATTAGCTGCTAACAACAAAAAAAGGATCTGTACTTTTATGGCAATAAATATTATTTATATCCGTCTCTGCCTTTACAAGTAGTGTCTAGTAAACAACTAAAAAAGACAGAGAGGCAGGGTAAAGTGACCCATAATCAGAAGGAAAAAAAGCAGTTAATAGAAGCAGACTCACGAGTAACCCAAACACTGGAATCAGTAGACAAAGACTTTAAAACAACTACTGTAAAAATACTAAAGGATTTAGTGGAAAAGATGAACAAAATGTGTAAATGTAAAGAATTTTGCAGAGAAGTAGAAACTAGAAAAAAAAATCCTTAAAAAATACATTATAAGAAATAAAAATTTATTTGAAGGGCTTAATAGCAAATTAGACTCAGCAGAAAAAAAGATTAGAGAACTTGAAGACAGATCAATAGAAATTGCCCATACCGAAGCATGGTGAGAAAAATAAGGGGAAAAATATGAAAAGAACATTTGTAGCCTGGAGAAAATATCAAAAAGCCTAATGTATGTGTAATGAGAGTCTTAGCAGATCTATAGTTTAGAAGTCCAACATAGGTCTCATGAGGCTAAAATCAAGTTGTTGGCAGAGTGCCATTGCTTACTTACTGGAGGTTTTGGGGGAAGAATCCGTTTCCAACCTCATTTAAGTTGTTGGCTAAATTCCTTTCTTTATAGTTGTAGGTTGTAGGTCCCTGTTTCCTTACTGGCTTTTAGCCAGAGGTTAGTCTGTGCTCCTGGAGGCTGCCTGCATTCTTTCTTATACTTTTAATGAGCAACTAAAGACCTCTCTTCAGTCCCTCACATGCTGGCCCATACCACTCAGAGCCAACAATGGTGTGTTGAGTCTGCATTTGAATCTCTATAAGTTGCCCTTCTAACACATCTCTTCTTCGTACTCTTTCACCACGTCTGTTTTTAAGAGCTTATGTGATTAGAGTGTACCCGCCTGGATAATACAGGTACAAAACCTTAGTTATATCCACAAAGTTCCTTTGACATGTTATAATGTAACATATTCACCAGTTTCAGGGATGAAGGGCATGGACATCTTGGGGGGCGGAGGGGTGAGTGCTCCTCTGCCTCCGCAAGTAAAATAACTGAAATGGACAATTTGCTGGATGGACTTAGTGGATTAGAGATAGCTGATGAAGGAGTGAAAGAGTTAGAGTTAGTGAATTTGAAGAGAGGACAATAGAAAGTAACTTATTTCAAGAATAGAGAGAAAACAGATAAAAGAAAATAAAGAGGGCCTCCAAGAATTGTGGGATGATATCAAATGGTCTAATATATATGTAATTAGAATTAGAAATAAAGGTAAGAGAATGAAGCAAAAAAAGATGTGTGAAGAAACAAATGACCAAGTATTTCCCATTATGGGTATTCTAAGAGTACAAGGTTGATCTAACAGTCAAAAATCAGCATAATATACCTCATTCAAAGAATAAAGGAGAAAATCTTAATATCTTAATGAGTGCAAAAAAAGTAGTTAAGTTTAGTGGCAGTTTATGATTAAAAATCTCTTTGCCAACAAGGACTAGAAGAGAACATCATTACTCTTCTGCTAAGGGTACAAAAAAATCTTCCAGAAACTTTATACTTCTTGGTGAACCGTTAAAGGCTTTCCCTTTGAAATTGTGAATGAGACAAGATTGCCTATTTTCTATTTTTTAAGTAGCATTTTACGAGAATTCTACTTGGTACAATAAGCGAAGAAAAAATATCTAAAGATTTGTAAGGAGGACTAAACACTATCTTTCTTTATAGACAACGTGACTGTTGTATTAGTCTATTCCTATTGCTTATAACACAATACCTGGAACTGAGTGATTTGTAAGAAAAGAAAATTTATTGCTTACAGTTTTGGAGGCTGGGAAATCCAAAGTCCAGGGAACAAATCTGGTGAGGGTCTTCCTTGATGGTGGCTTTTCAGCAACACAGGGATCTCACGTGGCAGAAAATGGCAGAGCAGAGAGAGAGAGATTCTCACGTGTTCTCTTTTTAAAGCCCTCAGAACCACACTGCTGACCACCATTATTATTAATCCATTCACTATGGTATGGTCCTACAATCTGATCACCCCTTCAAGGCCCCACCTTTCCATTACCATAACAGGATTTCCCACCCTCAACAGTTAAAGTGGGAATTAAGTTTCTAATATATGGGGGATACAAATCAATCAATCCACAGCAACTGTACTTATAGAAAATGCAAAATCATCTGTGCATTATTAGAAACAATGCATGAATTTACCAGTATTGCTGGATAAAGGGTCAATATCCAAAATCAATTTTATTCTTATTCCAGCAACCAATCAATAAGATAAAATTTTGAAAAGATGGTACAATTTACACTTGTATTGAAACCAAATTCTTAGGAATAAATCTACCAAAAATTGTATGTATCTTTATGCAGAAAATTACAAAATATTATTTAAAGTATAACCTGAATAAATGGAGGTATATATCATGTTCTTAGACTGGAATATTTAATATTGTAAAGATGTCACATTTTTAAAAATTGACCTGTGGATTCTACAACCCTCCCCACAGTCAAAATCCCAATGAGCTTCTTATAAATACCAAACATAAATCCATATATTTGTGTGTCAAAAGACATATACAAGGATGTTTATAGTACTATTATTCATAATACCCCCAAATGGAAGCAGTCCAAATGTCCCTCAATGCTAGAATCAAAAAATAAATTGTGGTATATTCATACAGTCAAATAGTATACAACAGTGGAAATAGACAAGTACTGTTAAGTGAAACCACATGCATAAATCTCCCTAAGAAGTCATACACAAAAGAATACATTTTGTATAGTTCCACTTCTGTTAATTTCTATAGTATTAAAACTTAGGACGGTGATTATCTTTGAGGTAGGAGCACATAGTGCTTAGGAGGCAGCACGTAGGGGGCTTCTAGAATACTTGAAATATTTATTTCCTTTATCATGTTAGGTTTGTAATAATTCACTTCTGCTTTGCATGCTATGTTATCTATTGTTACATAACACACTAATCTAAAATTTACTGTATTAAAAGGACAATAAACATTTCTTGCACAATTTCTGTGGGTCAGGGGTTTGGGAGATGTTAGCTGGATGCTTCTTGTTTGGGGTCTTTCATGAGGTTGCAGTCAAAGTGTTGGCCTGGTGTGTAGTCATCTCAGAAGGTTCTATGGAGCCTGGAAAATCTACTTCCAAGGTAGCTCACTTGTGCCTTGATGTAAGCTGTCGGCAGGACATCTCAGTTCCTTGCCACGTAGTCCTCTCTATAGGGTTGCTTGAATATCCTCACAACATTGTGACTGTCTTGTCCTGGAGCAAGTGGTACAAGAGAGCACACTTTTTTCTTCTTTTTTTTAACCTACTCTTGGAGCTACATGCCAACGTTTCTGCAATATTCTGTTAGATTAAATGGTCAGCTATATTCAAGGGAACGAATAGCAGGAAGCAAGAATCATTGGATACCATTTTCAAGTTTGGCTAATGTATTAATCTTGGGCAGCAGTTACAAAATATCACAGACTGGGCAGCTTAAACAGCCGAAATTTATTTTCTCACAGTTCTAGAGGCTGGTTAGTCCAAGATCAAGGTGCCAGCAGGATTGGTTTCTGGTGGTAAGGGCTCTTTCCTTGGGTTGCAGATGGCTGCCTTCTTGCTTTGTGCTCACATGGCCTTCCCTCAGTGCACGTGTCTGCATAGAGAGACACAGGAACAGAGAGAGAGAGCCCTCTCTAGCATCTCTTCTTTTAAGGTCACTAATCCTATATAATCAGAGCCCCACCATTTTGACCTCATTTAGCCTGAATTACTTTCTTAGAGGCCCCATCTCCAAATATAGCCACACCAGGGATTGGAGCATCAACATATGAATTTGGGGGAGGGGGGACACAAATATTCAGTCCATAACAGCTACTGCATGCGCTTTTCTATATTTTTGTTATAATTTAATACAAGGTTAATTTTTTTAAATAGCTAATTTCACAAACAATTAGAAAGGTATAATCTTCAGATTTTTTTTAAAAAAATCAAATGCTGAAAAAGTGAAGGACAGAGATAAATGAGCAAGCACAATCTAACACTGAACTTTTTTAACGTTA
>NW_007731153.1:165983-168614 GCF_000696425.1 Galeopterus variegatus | reverse complement strand
GTTTGAACTCTGTGCTATCACTTTGGATGGGTTGCTGGATTAGTTAAGATTAGCTGTCAGTTTCAGAGACTGCAAAGAACAATGGTTTAATCAAAGTGATGTTTGTTTCTCTTTCACATTTAAAAAAAAGTTTATAGGGAGACAATCCAGGGCTGTTATAATAGTTCCACAGACTTCTCTGAACTAGGCTGTTTTCACCTTTTGTACCTACCATACTTAAGATGAGGCCCTCAACCTCATGATCCGGGATAGAGTTTCCGCCATGAAATCCAAGTTCCAAGTAGCAGAAAGGAAGAAAGAAGGAAGAGAAGGGGAGGAGGGGGAAAGGCAAGAGCCTATTTTCTCTTAAGGAAATTTCCTGGAAGCTGCCACATACTTCTTACATCTTATTGCCCGAAACTTGGTGACATGACTTCACCTAGCTGGACTAAAGACTGGGAAATGTTGTCCTTTTTTCAGACAGTCTTACTCCCAGCTAAAAATTTGGGGTTTCACTTCCTTAGGAGAAAATGGGGGAATAAACATTGGGGTATTCAAACACCGCAGTTATTCTAAACCTCTTTTTTCTTGACTAATATTACCTATCTCACAGGATTCTTAGGATTAAAAGAAATACTATACATTAACTCACCTAATATAGTATCTGGCATAAAACAAGCTTTCAGTAAATGCTAGTTCATAATCCTCCTTGTTTCTTTTCCATGAATTGTCTAGTTTCCCTGCTGCAATATCATTGGCCTTCAAATCTTATTTTAAATTCTTTGGGCATTTGCCTTGACTGGTGGTACCAGACTGCTGTGTTGTACCTTGTCATGGGAGGGAGAAGGGGGCGTTTGAGTGGTAGGGAGCAACACAGTATGACTCAATGACAGTGTTTAAAAACGTAGCTTAGATTAAACACATGGCTCATGAAATCCAATAGACCTGGATACAAATCCTGGCTTTACCACTTACTCAGAACGCAGCCATAGCCTCTCTCACTCTCAATTTTCTTATCTGTAAAGCAGGGGGTAATAATCGGACATGGGGATTAAATGAAGAAATATATGAGTGTACCTCAAAAAGTTTGTGGAAAGATAGAATTAAAAGATGATATGAATTCTTTCTTCAACCTTTTTTTTCCCCATGAACTTTTTGAAGTACCGTATGTATGAAGTGCTTAATACTGTGCATGATAAAATAAGTGGCAGCATTCTTTTTTAATTTGGCCTAACCTGGGTGAACCTTATCAAAAATCAACTCTTATCTATTTTTAAAAAAAAGATAAAAAGATGTTTTAAAATTGATTACCTCCATTCACATCCAAATGCATGTTTTTAACTTGTTAGTGAAATGTTTTAGAATTGTTTCCAAAATAAGTTTATAACCCAAATAGTAGCAAAAATTTTTTCTGTATCTTTTAAGTATAAACAGAGTAGCAAATCTTTAACCTTCCTCAACCTTGATTTGAATGATTTTTTGCTGGTCCACTCAGAAGCTAAACATTACCACTCCTGAATATATTTCATAGTAGTTTTTAGTAGCTATTTATTACGTAGCTGTTGTGTGCCAGACACTATGCTAGGTTCTGGCAACGCAACGTTAAGCAAAAATGCACATGATCCCTGCCCTCAGAGGTTGCAGNGGGTTGGCCGGGCAGGTGCTGATACCTGTCCACGTTTCACCTGCGAGCCGGGCTGCGGGCCGGTGGCGCGGCCGAAGAGAGAGGGGCGGCGTCGCTGCTCCCTTGCCCCCGGGAGGGGAGCGAACGGTACCCCAGAGGGAACCTGCCCTGGGTGCTGGGGTCATCTGGGGTACGAGGAGTGGGTGGACCGGGTCTTACCCCAGCAACCTCGGCGCTGCACCTGAGTATGAATCCTCGCGGTGGGGAGGGAAAAGGGTCTGTTTTCCCGGGCTGGAGTCGCCCCAGGTGAGCGGAACTCCCCCGAGGGCGTCCCCATTTGGTCGCTCTAGTTTGCCCCCTGCCCTGGCGCCTATTGTTGGCAAACATTTTATGCTTTTGGACATTCGTTCGCCTCCAATTTGGAAGTGGTGTTAGGCGTTCATTTGTTTGAGGGAGAAGTGGGCAACCGATGTCCATTTAAAGAGGGAGGCTCAAGAGCTTCCTCCTCCCGGGCTGCAGTTGAGCAGGTGCTGAGGTCAGAAGGGAGGAAGCTCAGTGTGGGCTCATTAATCTGTGTCCTCGACTGACTTCCCAAAGTCCATAGGTTGCCTTTAGTCAAATGACATTTGTGAAAGACTTTTCTTTGTGGTCAGAAAGACTCCCTCCCAACACTTCCCTCCCCCGCAAAGGACGAACCTAAATTTAAAAACAAAAACCAATGTGTGAACTTCCTTGAATAAATTCATCTTGCTTAAAAACTTAAACACTGCTCTGTAGAATAATATCAGTATGAAAATTTTAAATTGTAAATTTGTACCCAACTTAAAATAGGCAATTTGTTGAGCATATATTAAGAAATTAAATGGCATGTGCCTTTATCGGACTGTTCTGTCTCCTAAATAAGTGTAGGACTGAAGCATGGAAAAGAAAAACTGCAGTATAATTATTTAACGATTCCAGTGCCCTCTACAAGTTACACCTCCTGAAAACCCAAAATGTTCTTTGAGGTGACTTTCTTTTGCCCCTGG
>NW_007731153.1:152319-165645 GCF_000696425.1 Galeopterus variegatus | reverse complement strand
TTGTACCCAACTTAAAATAGGCAATTTGTTGAGCATATATTAAGAAATTAAATGGCATGTGTCTTTATCGGACTGTTCTGTCTCCTAAATAAGTGTAGGACTGAAGCATGGAAAAGAAAAACTGCAGTATAATTATTTAACGATTCCAGTGCCCTTTACAAGTTACACCTCCTGAAAACCCAAAATGTTCTTTGAGGTGACTTTCTTTTGCCCCTGGCTTTCCTAGTCAGCACTTCCACTCTCCAAGAGAATATAGAATGACAGCTAATCCCCCAGGTAATGGGGACTGTGATTTAAGAATATAAACGCTAACACGTCTGATATTTCTGTCATCTAAAAAGAGGACTTTTAGTTCAGGTAGAGAGTGGGGACTAAATTGTCATTGAGTGCACAGTGGAGTCATGGCACTTTTCTTCTACCTGGTATCCAAAAAAAATTTTTTAAATCTACGTGTTACAATTAAGTTTACTGTTCTTTGAAACTTGTTCTGTTTTTCTTCAATTGGAAAGTTGTTCCAGCAGGTACAGCCTAACATGAATATTTTCACATTTTGAGCGATTTTATTGGACTACTTTAGATTTGCTTTTTAAAGTCTCTTCCCTACAATTATGACCATTCCCCAGTATCCTTTTCAAGATTTATTGAATAGGGCCCTTTTCATTTGAAAAGGATGGCAGGTCCTCCAATTTTTTTTTTTTTTTTTTTTTTTTTTTAGACTGATCTACGTGGGTATTTTCCTGCAGAGGCCTGAAATTTGTCATTTTTAGTTTTGTTTTCTGAAGTTGACAGGGGGAAGTATTTTAAAATTTAGAAGATTCTTTAGCCAAGATTTTACTTGTAAACAAGGTGGGTTTTTTTTAAATTTTCAAATTCTTTTTAATGGTATCTCAGTATTTTTTGTTCCTTTTTAATTTGTTACTATACAAACAAGAATAGCATGTTTAATCCAATCCCTGATTTTCATTTCGTGTCTCTCAAGTTGAATTTCCAAATTTTATTTTTATTTTTTCTTTCTAGCATCCTTCTCCTATGCAGTGATATCAGAAACTAATGCATTCTGATTTTGTCATGTTACTCCACACTTTGTAGAATGGTTTGCATTGCCTTCTATATAGCATGTCCCTCACTCCTGTCCTGACTCCCAGAGTACTGGATGCAGCAGCAAAAAATTTAGACTGTGGCAACCCAAAAGGAATTTGGGAGACCCAATTATAGCATACAATTTATTTAACCAATTGTAAAATGCCTTCCAATTTGTGTCATGTCTGTTTTAATATTGTTGCCTTTTATTGCTGTTGCCTACTTTCATGTTATTTCCCATCTGTATTTTCTAAACTTCCTACATGCCTTTATTATGACTTATTTTCTCTGGTGTTTAAAATAATGCCTTTGGCAGACATAAAAACCTATTTTACTTTTTCTGATCATTAAGACTGATTTTGAGTCAAATTGGGCCTAACTTCAATCACTGAATCTCTCTCCCAGGTTTTTATCATTGCTGTTCATTTAGAAATTGGAACAAAATGGCAATAATAAACTCCCTGTTCTATGACTTCCTTTCATTTAGGACTTTACTCAATTGCAACAGTTTAAATTTACTCCTTCAGGGCCGACCTGGTGGCGCACTGGAGAGTGTGCCGCTTGGGAGCGTGGCGGCTCTCCTGCCAAGGGTTCGGATATTCACATCCAAATGCATGTTTTTAACTTGTTAGTGAAATGTTTTAGAATTGTTTCCAAAATAAGTTTATAACCCAAATAGTAGCAAAAATTTTTTCTGTATCTTTTAAGTATAAACAGAGTAGCAAATCTTTAACCTTCCTCAACCTTGATTTGAATGATTTTTTGCTGGTCCACTCAGAAGCTAAACATTACCACTCCTGAATATATTTCATAGTAGTTTTTAGTAGCTATTTATTACGTAGCTGTTGTGTGCCAGACACTATGCTAGGTTCTGGCAACGCAACGTTAAGCAAAAATGCACATGATCCCTGCCCTCAGAGGTTGCAGATTATTTGGGGAGATAGGTGAATCAATCACTGCAAACAAGAAAGAAACTGCCATTGCAAAAGTTACTAGGAAAGAGATGGACAGGTGCTGTGAAAGCATGTGCAAGTGTCTTGTGGTTGGAGGCTGAATTGTGACTTTAGAAACAAAATTGGCTGGTGAGCTGAAGCAATGAAAGAAGGAAGAGTGTGGGTTGAAATAAGCTCAGACATGAGATGAGCATGCCCCTAGGCAGGAACCAGAATGTTCCACAGGTTTCCAGCACCATTCCAAAGGAGACATTTCATAATGATGTTTGGAGCCATCTTTAAAATAAGCGTATATAATATATTACTTCTCAGTGTGATACTCTCAAAAGGGCTACATAATTCAGGAATAATTTAATTCTGCAATTTATTTTTGCTATACTGGCAAACTTTAAATACAGATACTTTTTTTGATACACCTAGCATATGCATCTGAGAAAAGGGGCTGTAAGTAGGATCTTTTTAGAGAAGATCAGAGAGTTGATCTGCATCACCTTAGCAAGTAGAATTTGAAGCCATATGGCAAAATGGGGAAAGACTGTTGAAAGACTGTTTGCAAAAGAATCGCTAACCCGTAAAGCAGCAATGGAAAATGACCACAGGATGGGAGGCGTGGGCAGTGTGTTCCAGAGAGCTGGCTGTGCCTGGGACAGCCTATCTCAGGGCCAGTGGGCACCCCATCACCCAGTTCCTACGTGGCCTTTTTTTTTTTTTTTTTTTTTTTTTTACGTAGACAGGAACCCAGCTTGGCGGGGGGGTACCAGTTCTCCCTGCCCTGTCCAGCTGAGCTAATGGGGAAGCCTGTGGGAAAACATTGCCTCTCTCATCCCTGTAACAGACTTGGAGGATGGCAGAGGAGGCTCTGCTTCCACTTATCGTGGTGTGGCATGACTGAGCCGCAGAGGCAGAGCCGTCAGCCATCAGACTGCAAGTTGTTTCTTGCTGTGAGTGGATAAATTTAAGATGAATTCTGTTCATCTAAGGATTTTTAAGTTCATCTCTCTAGGCAAAACTAAATGAGTTTGTTCCTGGCCCCATTTCAATGCCAAAATAGGCAGTTCTCAACTGAGCAGTGACTTGTCTTCCAAAAGCATTTGTGAGTCATAATGGTTTGTCAGAGACACGGTGTTGTGCATGATCACCAGGTTCACAGGGTACCCCAAGAGAGTTTATGCTGTGCCAGTGTTGACCAAAGGTGCCAGAAGACTTTCACCTTCACCCTCCCAGGAATGCCATGTAACTTGGACTTCCTTTTGCTCTGCATTTGCCCTGGTATTTGGAATTTCTCCCTCAGTAGCACATCAAGCTCCTTGCTATTTCAGGGGCTTCTCAGTTGTCTCTCTGCCTGGAATGTTCGTCCCTTATGAATTTGCATGACTACTTCCTTCTCATTGGAGGGTCAGCTCAAATGTGCCCTCAGAGATACCTTCCCTGACCACCTTAGGTAAAGTACCCTACCTATGCGCTATCGTAGTCTTTCGTACCTTGGTTTCTTATTTGCTTGATTGTTTCTGTCCTATTTCCCTCACCCCCACCAGAATATAAATTCTGTGAAGTAAGGACTTTGTCTCCCTTGTTTACCTGCTCTTAAGCCTGGCGTATAATAAACTTCCCAAAACTGCTGCATGTGATAGTGGACAAATAATTTTACCCCATTGAACATAAAATGGGAAAAATAATACCCGGGCCACCTACCTCACAGAACAAATGAGCGCCTGGAGTTAGTGGACTGAAGATACTTTTCCCCAAACTTGCTTTTCACCTTTAGATTCCATATTTTTGCAAACGGCGATACTATTTACCCAATGATATAACCCTGAGAAACCTATAACTCATTCTGGGCTTCTCCTTGCTTCATTCCCTCCTATATTTCTGCTTAGACAGTGGGTAACCAGTCTGTCTAGAAGCCATATCCTTAAGGTGCCATCCACCAGCACCCTTTCTCTACAGCTCCTTTACTGCCCTGAGTCTTTTCCAGGAGCAGCACTAGTTGTCTTCTAACTAGTATTTTGTAGTCTTGCTTATATTCTACCCCAACCCCCCAAATTCATTGTCCATACTGCAGGAAAGTAATCTTTCTAGAAGTCAAATCTCTTTCCACCACTGCCTCATAACCCTTTAATGGCTCCCTTCTCCACAGGATCAAGTCCGAACACCTTGGTGTACCATATCATAAAGTATTGCTTTGGCGTTTTCAACTCTTCAGCTTCACCTTTTGCTGCTCTGCCATGACTACACCCCAAGTGCATGCACCACACAGCGTGCACAGTCACATGCCCGTACACCAGCCATCCTGAACTATTTGCACTACAGAGAGGAAGGTTCCAGGTAGCCGATGGCTTCACTGCATGGCTTTTTTTCCTTCTCTTATCTGGGTTCCTCTTGACAAACACATGCCCATCTTTCAGGACTCAATTTAAGCATACCTCTTTTGAAAGACCATTCCTGATGACTTCCCTCTGCCTACCCCTACCCTCACTCCCTCCTCCGTGCTGCCTCTTAGCCTCGTACACCTATCATAGTACCTGTGCCAGGGAATACCCTGCCTCCTCCTGGGTGCTCCTTCATGATAAAAATATATTTTGTTCATCTCCTGGGCTTCCTGGGCCAGACATCATACCTGGCATACTGTGGACACACAATAAATATATATCCAGAAGAGAATTAGGAAATAAAATTCACCATAATTATTACCTAATCCAGTGCTTCATTTCAATAACACACTTTAGTATTTGACTAAAATTTTAAAGAATATTTCCTTGAAGGCTAGAAGTAATAAGGTACAATATATGTATATGTATATATGTGCTAGTACATATATGCAATGTGTAAGATACATTAACGAATATACTATTAGCAGATAGCCAAAATATTGTGTCAAAGCGCTAGTGTGTATTGAACATTTACTGTGTTCAGAGTTCCAGATTTGGCAATTTGCAGAGGTTGCTTGAGATAGCTTTTGCCCCTTAATGAAATAATCCTGGCTTTGTCTTCCTATTAGGAGTCAGCATTTTAGACAGGTAAGACAGGCTCTTGGCCTATCGATGGTTTTGAACAGTGTCCCTGAATGTTTTTCTCTGACTACCCTCTAAAAGGGTTTTAACTGTGTGCTCTCCTCATGCATTTTTAAAGTTATTATCTAAAATTTTTGTCATAATTTTAAATAGTTGCAAAAGATGACATTTCTGATATTATAAATATTGATTTTTTAAAACTAACTTTTTAAAATGTACCCATTAGGAGCTAAATTAAAACCAAAGTCATTTGATACCCCTCATCATCCATTTAAGAAACACATCAACAAGCTCTTCTAGAAAAGTCAGAAATTTTACATAGATCTTTTTCCTCATGGGACTCATTTCAGTCCTCTTCTATAATACTTAATCCCAATGTAATATTCTGAGTGTTTGAAAGTGTTTCATTGATTACCCTATTATGCTTTTGTGATACACACACGCAGTATAATTATATCTATTTTTTTAAAGTTCTTGTAACAAGCCTCTAAATGTTAAAAAAAATTTCTTTTGGATTGATTTATGATTTTTATTAGTACACAATTGAACAGAACAAGGCATATATTAAAATTGTGATGAATAATTATTAAGCATAGGTGAAATTTTATTGGAAAATCATCTCATAATGAGATGCATGGGGCTTAAAAGTAGTTTATGCATAAGTGAATATTATTGCTAGAATAAGATAGACTCCATAATTGAATCAAGTGCTACCTCTTTAATGTGTTTAAGGAATCTTGCCACATAAATATATGGGAATGAAAGCAGTATAATTCCATTCTGTTTTTTATACTCCTAACTTATATGCCGAAAGTCATCTAGTGATTGATCACAAAAATGATGTTCAGCATCCTATTGCCTGACAGCTTGATTAGGTCCTCCTCCAGTGTTGTTCTAAGCAAAGAAACGGAAACTTTCCCTTGACTCCCAAAGGGATTTGTTTCTCAGTCATTAAAGTGTTTCACTTTCTCAGCATCTACAACTGTTTTCAAAATGGCTCTCTGCTTAGTTCTCCTGGATATTTTTACACCCCAATGCAGTGCGTCCTAAGCAGACCCCTGAGAAGTGAGGTGCTTGTCTTTCTTTTGTAATATAGAGAAAGGATGAGTTTGAAAAGAGAAAGGAGAACATGGCTGGGAAGAACCAGCAGGACATCAGGTGTTTCAAAAGAGATACTTTTAGGCAAGGGTTAATTGATGATCTGGAACTAGATTCCACCTGAGTATCCCTCCCTCACCAAAAAAAGGAAGCTCCCAGACCCCTTATCCCAGTTTGAAGATCACTAGTTTGGGTGCTAAAGACAACTTTTAGGTCAAAATAGCTATCAACTCTAAGAGAAAAGGCCCCTAGTAAGCCAATTTCAAGATTTCCTCTTGGTATGCAGGGACATTCAATAGGGAAAGAGCTTGGTTAGAACATGTCACTCTTTTAAATGTACCCAATGAAAGCTAATTTGATACCAACGTGGTTTAATAACCATCATTCATCTTACACAGGAGCAAACTCTCCTAGAACAGTTAGAAATTATACATAATTTTTTTTGAGGCCCATTGTTAGACAATACAAAAAGAAAACTAGTTAAGGATCACGAGATACTTAACTCACAGCTGGGTCAGTGGGTGAAAGGTTTCTAAGAAAAAGTCTTAACCTTATTGAAAAAAAAAATGCTTAAGTATTTTATCAAGAATGCTAATTTCTTCCCAGAAGAAGGTTGCAAATTATAATATGCGAAATGGTTTGGTCCTAGGCTAGATTTGGGGCTTTTTAATTTTTTTAAATGGAATAATTCAATCTGCAGAGAGAGAAGTTGAGGGTAGTTGGAAGTTGGGCCTGGCTATCATCCTGTTGAGTTGGGAGCCACTACTGGGGCCTTCCTTATTCCTGCATGTCTGGATGCTCTGGTCCTGTGTGAGAGGAAACTGTACAGCTAGCTGTCTCCTACTCTCTTGCCGTCTCCCAAGGCAAGTCTCTCTTACAGCAAATCTCTTCTGAAACCCTTGACAAGAACCTCCACCATATCACTTACTACATCATACATTTGTAAGTCACTTGTAACGTATTACAGCATTTATAATCAAACTTATTCTCCTGATGACCTGCAGGAGTTGGGGCAAGCATTATCCCCATGATACAAATATGGAAATTGAGTTCCTTGGGGGTTTATGTGGTCTGTCTGAGTGAACTGCAGTCAGTGGTAGATTTGGAACTCGAATCCGGATCACACTACTTTTTCTGCAATATATTGCCTGGCTCCTTTTCACAGCTGTATTATTTTAGAAAAGGCTTTATGGATTAAGAAACTTGCCTTAAAGTGATAGTATGAAGGTTAAGTAAGACAGATATACTCGTAAAATGCTTAGAAGAGTGTGCAGCTCATAGCAGGCCTTAGATTTTTAAACCAAGAAAAACTATGTGTTCGAGTCTTGTCCTGACATACTTCATTTTGTAGATGTTAAAAAGTTAATTCATTCAAAAGATTGTTTTTTGAGCATTTAGTATGTGTCCAACGTCATGCCACACCGGGGGAATAACAACAAAACAGAAAAAAAACTCTTTGTGCGTGGAGCGCACATTGTAGAGAGAGGAGATAGACAATAAGCAAATGCAGAGTCTGATATCATGGAATAAGTACTATGAAGAAAAATGAGGCAGAGTGAAGGCTAGAGAGTGACAAGTTGTGGGAATTAGATATGGTGGTCAGGGATGGCTTTCCTGGGATGGGCGCTTTTGATAGGTCCTGAATGTGGACTCAAGTGAATCTGAGTTCAGGGCCTTGACTTTATTTGGGTAAGTTGATTCAAGTCTTGGATTGTGTAGAAAAGACCTTAGAGGAGAATATCTATTGATTTTAAACATTTTTACAGTATAGATATCCTTGAGGATCCTTCCCAGAATACACAGATGCTTATATGCATAACATTTTAACATGCTTTGAAATCCTTTAGAACCCACCCCCTCAAGTTCATATTTGCAGTGGATTGAATTATATCCCCCCAAGCTCAATGAAGCTTAAATTGTATCCCCCAAGTTTTATGTATTAGAAACTTATCCCCCACTGTGACTGTTAACAGGGTGGGAACTCCTATTATGGTAATTGTAGGGTGGGGCCTTGAAGAGGTGACTGGATTGTAGGACAATGCCTAGTGAATGAATTAAAAGTGGTGGTCAGGGGCGTGGTTCTGAGGGTTTTAAAAGAAAAGGAGAGTCTTTATCTCTCTGCTCTCTCTGCTTGGGTGGGGCCTTGAAGAGGTGACTGGATTGTAGGACAATGCCTAGTGAATGAATTAAAAGTGGTGGTCAGGGGCGTGGTTCTGAGGGTTTTAAAAGAAAAGGAGAGTCTTTATCTCTCTGCTCTCTCTGCTTCCACTGTCTTGCAATGTGAGACCCCTGAGTCACTGTCACCACCACCAGATGGACTTTGGACTTCCCAGCCTCAGAAACTGCAAGCAATAAATTTCTTTTTCTTTATAAAATACCCAGTTCCATGCGTTTTGTTATAAGCAACAAAAACGGACTAATACAATTTCCCTGTTCTATTTCAGTAATTACTTTTTACTGATGAGACATTAAGGTGAGAAAGGAAATAGAAATTGTCTGTAGGGTCACAGCTAGTTAGTGACTGACTTAAGGACCTAAGATTCCCACAAAGTTGTCCTTTGCTTTTTCCATTAAAATCTGTACGTAGCCAGATTGTTAAATTCTCTAAAGGCTATTCTCTAAAGGTCAAAGTCACTGATAGCCACAAATGAAAAAAAGCTTTAATCCATAAAGCATCTCCTGTTTTTTCTTTTTCTTTTTGTATATACACTGCCATAGTCTGAATGTTTGTGTTCCAGGAGTCATGTGTTGAAATCTCTAACCCCCAAAGTGATGGTATTGAAAGGTGGGGCCTGTGGGAGGTGATTGGATTGTGAGGGTGGAGCCCTCACAAATGGGATAGATGCCTTTATAAAAGAGGCCCGAGGGAGCTTGTTTGCCCCATCTGCCAGGGAGGACACAGCAAGAAGGCATCGGGTATGAGGAACGGGTCCTCACCTGATACCACCAGTGCCTTGATCTTGGACTTTCTCAAGAACTCTGAGAAATAGTGTTTGTTGTTTATAAGCTAAACTTGCACCACTTTTATTTATGTAGAGTAAAACTTCCCCATGTAGTTTATGTGGCTGGTTTTGCTCCTTTTCCTATTTCCTGACCAGTAACACAGCATAAATAACATCCCAAATACTCAAAATGTCCTAGAAAATTGTGAGCAAGGAGGACTCAAACTGGTGGCAAGAAAGAAAAAAGCAAAAAAAGAAATCATCTTGAAATGGGAAGATTTCTCTTTCCTTACAGCTCAAACTTTGGCACATCATGGTTTTAAGGAACGGATAGGGACTAGATAGAACCTTTTTTTTTTCCTTTTTGTCCTTTTTTACTGACCGGTAACGGGATCGCAACCCCTCGGTGTTGCGCCCGCACCACACCCAGCCAGTGAGCGGGAACCGGTCTCCACATGGGATCCGAACCCTCGGTGGGAGCACCGCCGTGCTCCCAAGCGGCGCACTCTCCAGTGCGCCACCGGGCCGGCCCTGACTAGATAGAACTTTTGAAGGTCTCTGAACGTACAGACAGCAGAAAAGCAAGAGATGGGAAAGGTCTTGTCCCTCTTTCAAAAGGGAAAGTGAGTCCCTTAGGGTGAAACAAGGGTCACCCCCATCCCCCACCCAGTGATTTCCTCCAGGGACATTTTATGCAGAAACTTGGAAGATAAACTTGTCACTTTTAGGAAAATATTCATCGTAGCAACATATCTGCGCAACCACATTTCCTTAACAGTTGTCTCAACTTTTACTTCTACAAAATAATCCCCAAATTTAATTATCATCCACATTGTGGAATGAGTGTATGACTTCCAAAAGTAGATGCTGTTTAAAGGTTTTAATTTGCATTTTGAAGATTTTTCTTTTTTTTCCTTTTTGTCTTTTTTCGTGACCGGTAACGGGATCGCAACCCTTGGTGTCGCGCCCGCACCGCGCTCAACCAGTGAGCGGACCGGTGTCTATATGGGATCTGAACCCTCAGCGGGAGCGCCGCCGCTCCCAAGCGCCACACTCTACCGAGTGCGCCACCAGGCCAGCCCTGAAGATTTTTCTAATAAAATACATGTGGCTTTAAAATCTTAGAAGCCTAGCAAGACTACCTCCTATAAATGTTTACATTTATTGAATTTTTAGGGTGTTTTCTTATTGTTGCTCTCTTAAAGACAAAGAAAATATACGTTTTCAGTTAGAATTGCTCCTTAATGTGTTGACAGCTCTGATACGGGCTAAGCATCCCTAATCTGAAAATCTGAAATCCAAAATGCTCCAAAATCCGAAACTTTTAAGCCCTGACATGATGCCACAAGTGGAAAATTTCACACCTGGCCTCATGTGATGGGGAAGTGTGTTTTATGCACAAAATTATTAAAAATATTGTATAAAATTACCTTCAGGCTATGTGTAGAAGATGTTTATGACATATATGAATTTTGTGTTTAGACTTGGGTCCTATACCCAAGATATTTCATGTATGTGCAAATATTCCAAAATCCGAAAAAATTCAAAATCTGAAAAACACTTCTGATCCAAAGTATTTTGGATAAGGGATACTCAACCTGCAGAAGAAATTCTAGCCTTTTCTCTCTTAACTGATAAAAGGCCCTTTCCCCCATATTCCTCTCCTCAGTCCCACCCCCATTTTTTGGAATTTCTAATCTACTTTTTCATCTGTGTGCCTTGTTACTATGGTGATAGGCACCATAGAAATAGAGAACAAAGCAGATGTAGTAAGCATCTCCTACATGGTTTACAATGCTAAAAAGGATCCAGCTTTTTCAGGCATGGCTTGTTCTTTATTGGTGTCAGAATTGGACCAGCCCAGCTAGGAAGGGGTGCTGGGGTTATGGATTGATTTGGACCCTACTGTTCTCATTGTTATTCATGTCTCCAGCCCTTATTCTACCCAGGAGTCAGGAAGGTGAAGAAAGACCAGTGGGAGCCTGTGGACAGGATGTGGCACAGAAATCAGTGCCACAGAAATAGTCAACCCATTGCCAGGGACAAGTACTTCTGCTGAAGTATATTACATGGGAGGGTATCTTGGGACAGTGTTAGTGTTTACCAGTCAATAATCCTATTTCTTGATTTTGCATTGTTCAACTTAATCTTTCAGTAGAGATGATTTAACAGCTTAGGTTTTCCCCTCTTCAAGGTACTTAGCCTGTATTTGATATTTTAAAAAATTAAATATAAATCAATCCTGATTACTAATAGTTTGCAGTATTTGCTCTTGGCCATTGAATTTTTTTAAAAAGTAAGTAGTTAAACAACTAATGGATGCTTATTTTCTGTTTGTTTTAGAATTACAATTAAATATTCTCTAGATACTGTGAAAATTAGTGACTTCCATACTATCCAGGACAAGTTGTCCTCTTCTACATGGATGTTCATTCTTTCATATATCTTTATGTATCATGTACCTAAATATCCTTAATGAATTACCCAGTGATTAAATAAAATATTTCATTTACTCAATTCCATTTAATGGACAATTATTTTAAATTTTATTATTTAAGCTTTTTGTGTTTATATTTTCTATGTTTAGAGAGCATGTACAATTTAAAATAGTATAACACAAAGTTTTAGAACATAGAGTTGTGGTTCCCAATCAAATTTTTGGAGCTAAATATGCTGATTGATCCATGTGCCTATTGCATTATGGCATGAGGGCCAGAACTTCCCTCTAGCTCTAAATTTTTGTTTCTCTGTCCATGAGTTTCCTTTATTTTTATGTGATGAGCCTGAACTTTGTCAGTGTTGCTAACTGCTGTGATGGCTCTAACACTGATGTGAAAGTATACTTGGAATCAACCCCACACTTTGAGTTTTTAAAATACCTATATAGTGTACCCCTCTCCACTAAAGTCAGCTGTTCCGCTTTGTGGCATGAATGAAAGAACAAGAACAATGGAGTAGGGGCTGGAACGCCCAGTGCTGGCTCTGGCTCAGCCACTGCTGCTGCTGCTGGGATGAGCATGGAAGTGCATTTTTTTAACCCTGTAAACAGCACACAGCTTCACCAGCATGAGCCCAGGAGCCACAAAGAAGGTTTTAAAGCAGAAGGTGATATCAGATCCATTTTGGGAACTAAAGCAAGCATCTGTATGGAGGCTGTGTTGTAGATGAGAGATCATATTGGGAGACCAGAAGATTAGTGGGACTGAGTAGAGGAGACTAATATGAAAGAAATTTGAAGAAAAAAGTCATAAGATTAAATATTCCATTTCCTTTTATCACATCTGTATGGAGGCTGTGTTGTAGATGAGAGATCATATTGGGAGACCAGAAGATTAGTGGGATTGAGTAGAGGAGACTAATATGAAAGAAATTTGAAGAAAAAAGTCATAAGATTAAATATTCCATTTCCTTTTATCACAGGCTCATATGGTAATTAAATCAAACTATGCTTACTGATGTTTTACTAGTTCTACTGTAACTTCTAACTTTTTGACCATTTTTCAGAGAAGGAATGGATTAAGTTCTCAACCAAATGTTTATTGGGCCTCCCACATCCTCAAATTTCAGGTTACCAGTTAGTATACATGATATTAGCACAACTTTAAAAATCACAGCTTCTAAATATGAATGTCTTCTGACTGGAAATGAGAAAAGATTTGGGAGAAGTTGTGTTTGTTCTATTGAGTCATATTCTACGTAGTCATCGTCCAGGAAGAATATGACATTTGCACAGGGGAGGTTTGCTGAAACCGGGTAGTCCTCCTATGCAGGACAGCTCATTGTCTTCCAGAAGGCTCGAAAACTGGGCACATTTGATAGGTTTCATAGCCTGGGGAGAACAGAGGTTGTGTTTGTGAGGCGTTTACTCTTTCACAGACTGCTGTTCTCCAGTACCTCCTGGGTAGAAGTAGTTTCCATCACTTTTGATATTATCATCAGTGTGAAGGTCGAAAGTAGGCCAGGTTGAATTATTTCTTTTTTTACCAATTAAGAAGCTGGCATTCTGAGAGGCTGTGTAACTTGGATAAAGTTAAGGCAAGTGGTAGGCAGGAATAGGTCACTCTTTTTGCTGATTTTTATTACTATGCCATGTGGCTGAAGTAGCCAACTTCAGACACTCTTTTGAACAGAAAGGAGAACCAAATTTTTCTGACAATTTTAGCAACTGCACTCTTGATAGTAACAATTATATTATTTAAATTTGTGTATTATAAATTTTTAATGTGAAGTATGAATTTTACT
>NW_007731153.1:147206-152275 GCF_000696425.1 Galeopterus variegatus | reverse complement strand
AACAATTATATTATTTAAATTTGTGTATTATAAATTTTTAATGTGAAGTATGAATTTTACTATTAAGAGGGGTTAAAATTCTGAGAGCATTTGAAACTTGAACACAAACGCAAGGTTACTCTTACGTACCAGAAAGATGGAACTAGACAAAGACCTCCTGGCCCTAGACATATCTGGCTTTCATGACTTTCTAGTTATTTTTTATTTCTTGAACTTATACCCATCTTTAGGGGAGGGACTAGATAGGAGTGTCATCTGGTAGGACAGCGCAGGCTTTGAATTCTCTGGTATAGTCCTCACGGTGACCCAGCACCTGCCTCCTTTGTAGCTCCTGCGAGCCTCAGGGTTTTCAGGGTGGTCCCTCTACCTTCCCTTCTCCATCTGGAGCTCTTATTATGATTGTGAAAAAATAATTGAGTTACTATTTGTTTAATCTTTGTCTCTATCACCAGACTATAAATTGCACAAGGTAGGGATGGCAACTGCTTGGGAACATCATTGACTTTGTTTACCATGTTAGTTCTCCAATGCCATTTCACCATGTAATAGCCAATAAATGTTTACTGAGTGAACGAGAGAATCAATGCATGCGTGTGTTTAGTCTGTTATTGATCCCATTGATCTAAGCTACTTTTCATTTGCCTCAAAGATTTCTGAAGATTATTCACATTGATGCTAATTTTAACTGTTATGAATACTAATTGTTCAGGCTTAGGTCACAAAACTGTCTCATTTATCTCATCTTAACAGATCAATGGAATGAAAATCTCATGGGGTCATTGGGAGCATTAAATAAGTTAATTGATATAAAGCACTTAGAATATTTAACATATGATAATCTGTTGATGAGCATCAGCTTCCATGGTTGTTGTACTTAGCATATTTGACAAATTCAGCCTCTTATCAGCTACTTAGTAGAAAACATTTGTCTTATCTCCCTGGGAGCAACTATTAGGGCAAGCTCCACCTGATTTATCTGTTGATGATTTTTTAATTTGTCTGTTCACATAAGTAGGCTTGAATTGACTTTATTTTTAGAGTACAGAGGTTTCCTACTTAATGATGGTTCTACTTAAGATTTTTTGACTTTGCAATGATGTGAAAGCAATATGCATTTAGTGTGCTCTTCCACTTGCCATGGGGTTTCATCTGGCTAACCCATGGAAAGTCAAGGAGCATTTGTAGATGTTTTTTAATTCTGGAAAATTAGGCTCACATAATTGTTGATCTAATAGGAACACCACAGACAAATTAGAAGAAATTATGGTTGTCCCAAGACCAGATCAGAAAAGCCTCTAAATTTTGGTTTCAGCCTGAAACTTGTTCAGTCTTCACATTCTTTGAAATTTGACATTATTCAGCAAATGGACAAGTAAAAAACCTATGGTCCTTCACATTTTTTTTTTAAGAGGCCCAAAGAAGGGAGAAAAAAATTATTAGGTCAAGGAATCAAAGATGACTTGGTATAATTATGATTACATGCAGAATTTGATGGTTAAAAATGAAATCTATAGTTTCTTTTTCTTCTCATGTCTTGTGATTGATATCCCTATGAGCCTCATAAAAGATGGTAAATATTAGCAAATATTCTGTGCATATTGCATATTCACTATTGTACTTTATTAAAATAAAATGCAGTACTTAATTTTTCATTTAAAAAAAAAAAANAAAAAAAAAAAAGAAATGAAATCTATTTAGGTCCTGCTAGGGTTCTCTTAGCCCCATCACATTTTTAATGCATATTTTGAGGTTTGTAGTCTATAACCTTTAAAATTCTTTTATGCTATTTGTCATCCTGGGTAACAATACTGAAAGTACTCAAAGTAACACAAGTTTAGAAGGTATGAGTCCTCATTTTTATTTTTAAAAAGTCTTAGAACTTTTTAAAAGAAAATTTTTGAAATATGTTGATAGTACATATTTATGGAGTACAGAGTTGTATTTCAATACATGTATACAATGTGTGATCAAATCAGGGTAATTAGCATATTCATCATTGCAAAACTTAATCATTTCTTTGCAGTGAGAACATTTGATCTCTCTTCTAGCCATTTGATAACATACAGCAAATTATTGCTGTAGACGCCTAACATTAATGTGTACTATCAGAACTTATTTTCCATATCGAGCTGTAATTTTGTGTCCATTAACCAACCTCTCAAATCCCCGGTCCCCTTCCCAACCACTAGTGCCACAGTTCTATTGTCTACTTCCTGTTGTGCATGATGGTAACAAAATCAGTGACTCTGGTGGTTTCTTTATTCTAAAGCAGTCTATACAAAAGAAAGTATATTCTAATATTTCATTTTAGAAAAACAAACCATAATTTTTTAAATCTCTATAAAATGTGTGTATGGAGAAGAAAAAGTTAAGGATACATAGTTACATGGTGAGTGTAGTGAAGTTTCATGAGGTGGAAAGGGGTAGAAGGAAGGAAATTACTGTTCTGTAGTTTACACTCTTTATTCTTATGGTGTTTTTCTTCTCCAGTAACATCTCAGAGATGTTATTCATGGGGAAGTCATATTAAAAAAAAAAAAGAAAAGGTCTTTCTAAATAGAATGTCTTCTTCCCTAATGAGATTCCATTTTGGTGCTTTATTTTCAGTGTGCTGGGAATTTTGAATTGTTGTCTGTGTATTTCTGTGATTTTGACCTAATAATCTCATTTTGATTTACCAGGCTCTGCAGATGTTGTTTTTACCAACTGTTGCTAAATTGTATTAATGTCCAAAGTTGAAAAACCCTTTTTCCTGTGTCGGCCCAGTTGATTCAGAATTTTATAAAATTTAAGCATTTTTCTCAATCCCTGTAATTTTTATTTACTTATAAGAAAATTTACAATAATATTAATAATCTCCCATGGGTACTTTAGATAGGCTAAGCCTATTTGCAGATCTCTCACAGGATGGTAACGAAATTTGCAGTATGTTTTGTAGAAGAGTATTTTATAGTTAAATCCATTTATCCTCTTTTCTACTGGAGGAAGGAGAGACCTCAGTTCCATTGTAATTTAAGTAGTGTTTCTTGTGATATGATTGATGTTTGATATTAACGATTGTTCTCTGGCAAAGCAGAATGCAAGACTGAGAAGTCAAAGACTTTGAGATTGTCCTTGGAGAGCATAAACTCAGAATTATAATCTTTTTATTATACGTAGTCGCCCTCGGTGTCCATGGGGAATTGGTTCCAGGACCCTCCCCTTGGATACCAAAAGGGATGCTCAAGTCCCTGATGTAAAATGGCATAGTATTTACATATAACCTACACACATCCCCTTGTATACTTTAAATCATCTCTAGGTTGCTTAGAATACAAATTACAATGTAAATAGTACGTGAATAGTTGTTATACTGTTTTTATTTGTATTATTTTTATTATTGTATTGTTACTCTTTATTTTCATTTTTTCTCCAGTTTTTTGATATGCAGTTAGTCAAGTACTCAGATGCAGAACCTGCAGATATGAAAGACCAACAGTAATTCCGCAATTTTATTTAACAAGGAAATCAGATGTTGAATATTGCCCTTTCATGTAATTATCCCATGTAAAGGAATTTTTCTTACATAGGTAAAAGTATATATTGCTTTCTTTGCAATCCCTTTTTTAGAGGTCCCTCAATTTGTCTGTTTTAATTAAAAGGCAGTGGTTTAATTAAGTTGGAGCATGGAGATTGAGACATGATTGCTAAAGTCTGAGAAAGACACCGGGTGTGCTCTTACATTCCTCCCAGGGTTAGTTTGGTTGGTTCTTAATCTCATTCTGATTACTTTATACTACTTCCCTTTTTTCCTGTTGAGAGTTAAAATTTATTCTCCTCATACTTTCAGGAGCCAAATCTGTAGGTTTCCTTGTTGTTTAGTGGTATGGTCATTTCTGCATTTACAGGTAATGATGTACATCAGCGATGTGTTTTGTCAGTTACAAAACCATCTTTACATATATAATCACATTTGATTCTGACAATTTGGTGATAGAGGAAGAATGACTGCAGTTAATTCCTATTTTATGGGTGGGCTCAGAGAAGTCACAAAATAGCCAAAATAGGATGGCAGGTACAAGAATTCTGGCCTTTTTAAGTTTATGTTCTGTGTTCTTTCCACCTTGTCATACTGTGTCTGCCTCTGCCTTTTCCCACATCATGAATTTGGTCAATATGCTATGTAAAATTGTTTCATGAAATTTTATTAAACTTTATAAAGCCAAGTTGTTATTCTTTAGTTCTTTTCCTACCAAGCATGAATTATTACACTGCATGTGTAGTGGGAGAGGTTTCCTGCTTTCTAAGCCAAATTAAGTTGAGTGTCCAAATTAAGAGGTATGAACAGCAGGACAGCAGTAAGATAGATGTCCCAGGGAGACATATGACTCAGTGACAAGTGCAATGGAAACAATGTAGGAGGTGAGCCTTGCAGGATGAGGTAGGATTTCGAAATAAGATGGTGGTGGAAGGGAAATGTTTGAGCAGAGGCGTGTAGGAAAGAACATATGCAGAACTGAAATTATTGTGTATAAAATGATGCATCCAGGATTTGCTTCAAAATAAACCTGGGCATGGGTGTGATATGAGTTGATCACTGTTGGAGCTAGGTAAAGGGTACATGGGGGATCCTTGTACTATTATTGTTTATACTTTTATATGAAAGTACTTCAAAAAGTTCATGGAAAAATTAGTATTATCTAATTTTTGTGTTAGAAGATTTTTGTAATAAAAAAGTTTAAGATAAAAATGGTATATTAAGTGTTTTTTGGACAGTGGGTAGGCGAGCCTATCTGGAATAGAGGGCATGTTCAAAGATATGATGGGAAATGATGGTGGGAAGGCAGTCTGGGACCACATTTGGTGGTGGGAGGGGGCTTAGGAGTGTACACTGTAGAGTTTGGATGAGAACTGGTAGACACACTGGTTCACTGACTGGACTTAAGAGTTTTATCTGACTGTGAGTTCAAGGCAGAGTTGCAGTCCAGCACGCATCCTCGTAACCACACTTTACAGTCTGCTTGGGTTAGTACTACCATATCTGATGTGCTGTATTTAGTTCCAGAAGGCACATTTAAAGAGGGCTTTTT
>NW_007731153.1:145628-146088 GCF_000696425.1 Galeopterus variegatus | reverse complement strand
TACACTAGAGCTAACACACATAGACTTGTGAAAACTGATTTTTATATTTTTAGGAATTTTGCAAGCCAGTTATTTAACACAGCTATTGCAAAATTAAATTATGCAAACACAGTTAAAGTATTGAAAGTAATACTCCCTAATTATTTTACTTTATTTTGCTACTATATATCTGTGCTCTTCAGGTTATTTATGTCTAATGTATCTTCAGAGTGAAATTACTAAATAATGGTGTGCTACACATCCCAACTCGTTGTTCAGTGGCAGCATATTGGTAGTTTTAAATCGGCCATAGTAGAAACATTTCCATCATGGAAAATGGTAAAGACGACAAATCAGGGCCTTTTGTTTTTGTTTTGTTTTTTGGTTTGTTCGCTTGAGAGAGAACTGGTTGTCAAATATCTACTAGCATACTACTGGGTACAATTATGATACAGTGGTTATATTTTTTAAAGATTTTTTT
>NW_007731153.1:143169-145167 GCF_000696425.1 Galeopterus variegatus | reverse complement strand
CTACTAGCATACTACTGGGTACAATTATGATACAGTGGTTATATTTTTTAAAGATTTTTTTGTTTGTTTTAGAGATACATACTGAAATAAAACAGATAAAATATGATATCTAGAATTTGTTTCAAGTAACTCAATGAGACTATGTACTATGGTTGTTGTATCAGAGTGATGGGTACATGGGCTTCATGTACCACTCTCTCTCTACTTCTGTGAATGTTTGAAATTTGCCATGGTAAAGTTAAAACAATTAGGAATGTTATGGTAAAGATAAGTTGCCTATACCCAGTAGACATAGGTAGAAATCCAGCCTGATACCTGTCTGTTCCTCAGACTTTTATGCGAATGTTTATTTGACAAAATCTTATTCTCAAATTTTGGAACTCTTATTTTGTAAATAGCTCACATAGATCATTGAGTTTAAATATCTGTTCCTCATTAAATAAAATCAAGAAATTACTATGCGCAGTTTATATCATACCCATAAGGACAAAGGAATCCTCTCCATAGGACACTAAAAAGCTCTCTCTTCACAGTGGGTAGAAAATGCATTTATTGGATTGCAATCCTGCTTGCAAAACCAGATGTATAAATACAGAGAAGTGAATCAAGTTATTGCTCAGAAGGCTACTTGCGGCTACATGACAGCTGTGTACCCTTTAGATTTATTTTCAGTCTAGCTGATTTGAGTCATTGCTCAAGAAAGGAGTGCTGTCAAGTGTATTGTCTTCTGTGCAGATGATGAGAACCTTTCTAAATATTGCCTTGCTGATGCAATTGATGTGTTTGGAATTATTGGCCTATGAATTTAATTAGTTCCAATCCAATGATTTAAAAAGTTATAGCCTAGATTTTATACCAACTACATTTCACAAAGAGTGCAAAAGCACAATTATTTTCTTAACATATAGAGATCAAATAAAAATGTTGTAGCATTAATTACTTAGAATACATCTCTTTTTTTCTAAGTTTGAAGTTTTAGTTTCATTCATAGTATAAATTTGGAGTATGGTAATAGTTTCTTCTTGGATTTGATTGTATAATAATTTGATTGTATAATAATTTGACCAGAAAAAAATGTATGTTGTGTAATTAATGCAGTTGGTCACTGTGACTGTTCCATCAAACAGGATGGTAAGGAAATTATTAGGTTTTATAATGGGGACAGAGAAGCACAAGATAAACCTTGAGGGGAAAGTAGTCTATAATGTCTTGTAATCTTAAGTTATGTGAGTCTCTGGTTTGTGTAGAAATACAGGCTTAGACCATTCTCTAAGTTCAACCACAAACACACACACACACACACACACACACACACACACATATCAAAGTTTCTTTCAAGCAATGAAAACAACAGATGTCAAACTCAGGTAACCTGGGGTCAAAATACCAAACAGAAACCTATACTGAAACAGATATTGCGAACAGGAATTGAGATCAGGGAAACCAGAAGTCAGAATGGGGTTGTTAGAAGAGTTGTTATAACTCCTCCTCATAAGACAGAGCTGGACTAAGAAATTACCTGGAGAACCCAGGAGCCCTGGCTGACACTTGGCTGCAAATTTCCCCATGTTAATTCTTTGTACCAATAACCCTCAATGCCCTATAGGGTCCCACAACAGTATAGATCCTGAACGTGTCATAGTTCAAAATTAGGTTAGAGCACAGATTGAGACAGGTTGGTAAGGAAAAGCACATGTTAAGTCCTTGAAATGAAATAATCAGAGGACTGTGATTATTCACTCAACAAGTATTTACTGAGCCCCTACTATCTGAGCTAGGTGTTGGGGATACCTTGGTGAACCCTACAGATAGAAGCCCTGTGTTTTTGGAGCTTACTGCTTAGTGGGTGGAGACAGACAATAGATAAAATAAATAAGTATATAGTATATTTAATGGAGATAAATTATGTAGGAAAAAAAAACAAGAAGAATTCTTTAGAATTAGATTCCCCAAGGCCGGCCCGGTGGCGCACTGCTATAGTGCGCCGCTTGGGAAGCG
>NW_007731153.1:132254-142141 GCF_000696425.1 Galeopterus variegatus | reverse complement strand
GGGCAACACTGAGGGTTGCGATCCGTTGCCGGACATGGAAAAAGACAAAAAAAAAAAAGCTAGCAAAGAAAGGAGATTGATATTTATAAAAATATAAAACATATCACATCCAAAAATCCTTCATGTATCTATTAACCCGATTGATTAGCTAAATATATTTACTATTTCTACAACCAGTAGTTTAGAGCACAAATTAGAGCTGAAGTTATCTTGGGAGCAGTAGCAGCTTTTTTATACTGAAGTATAGTGAAAAATATGCCCTTACATGCTTTGTTAGGGAGTTGGCAGTTCATGATCAGGAAGGCAATGAGCACCTGCAATAAAGAGGCTGGGAGTTATTTTGAAACAAAATGTCTTTGCTTCTAATCCTGTTTACCTCTAATTGGGCAGTAGAAGCCACTCAAAGAAGAGTTTTGTAGTTGTGTGCATGCGTATGTGCGTGTTTTTTTAATAACATAAAAACTTTATATCTTAGAACTCATTTGTCATTGTTAAAAATTAAATTGTCGCATCTTTAAATGGAAATATTATGAAAGAAAGATATGAAATGAATTTCTTCATAGGAGAGATGGACCAAGGCTGTGATTAGCTCTTTATTTTAAATAACTTACTTTTTTCTAATTACCAAGTGCAGGTCTTTAAACCCAACATTGGCCAGAGGCTTTGGCAAAAATGAACAACCTAACAACCTCATTCATATTTTCTCCTTCCCCCAGGGTTCCAGTTTGTATATCCAACCATCTACTAGACTTTACCACCTGGATGACTCACAGGTACTGCAAACTCAGTGTTTTAAAAATCACACTCATTACCCTCCTCCACCATCGATCCTGTGGCCAAAGCTAGGTTGGTCACTTGTCCTTGAGTTCTGGCTCACCTTAACATCTAAACTGCCACCAAGTCCTTCTGACGAATACCTAAGGAATCCTAGAATCCATGCCCATAAGCTGTTTAGCAGAGCACCTGCTTGGAAGTGCTTAAAAGTGATGGTAGTTTGTTGCTTTTATCCCCTCTTCACACTGTGACATCTCAGTTCAAGCCTTCGTTCTTGTTTATCGCCTGGACTATTGATCTATCTGGTGTCCTCCTTATGTACATTTTCCCTTTTTAATGAGTCCTGCATGCTTCTACCAAAGTGGCACATTCTAAATTTTTATATTTCCCTGACCAGATCGTGTCACTCCCTTGCATAAGTACTGTTGGTTCCATAGCATGGTATCTGTGTCCCTTTATGATCTGGACCTAAGTGGCCTTTTTCAGCTCACCTTCTTCAGCTTTCACACTAGGTTCACTTTTAAGAGCAGTAGTCCGTCAAAACTTAGCTATGACAAACCTTTAATAAGGTATAAAACCTTGATATAATTAGCCTGATTCAAAATTAAAGAACAAAATTCACCGGATTACTCATTGGCAATAGAATTGTCTCACTTTCTTAGGAGTGACACTGTTCTTGACACAGAGTAGGCTCTCAAATGTTTATTGTATTCACTAACCACATGATTTGCATATTACATATGTATATGTTTATACACACATATACATGCCAATGGATTTGTCTACTGCTTATATTGTAATTTTTTTCCATTTAAATTTCATTCTTATACATAACAGCAGCATGTCTGCTTTGCAGAATAGCATTCATATTTACATTTGCACTGTGTTTGTGCAGTGTCTGATAGGGACTACCTGATTACTTGCAGATGTCATGGGTAGTTAAGGAACTTCCTTCTTATTTATTTAGATTGTTAAGAACTGTTCGTAAAAATATTGCACTGTATGTAATATTAAACTTATTCAAATCCTGTTTTAAAAATAAAAAAATAATAATCATTAAATGAGAAATTTATTTTATTTTTACATGGGTGTCTTCTAGCCCTCTCTCCCATACCCATCCTCCTAGGAATAAGGGATAGGGTAGTGGAGCCCAAGAGTTGATGATTCTACTTAGTATCTATCTGAGAAGGAAACAGTACACAGTAGCAAGTTTTGATAGTGCTATTCTTGGACAAAAAGAATGATCCTTAGGTATCTATTATAAATCCTACTATGCTTATGTCATTGAGTCTTAGATGAAAACAAACTAATCAAATACAGTTCTTATTTTTAGGGAGTTTATAATTTACAGTAGAATAAAGGAAATGACAGTAACCTCAGCAAAATAATTAGGAAAAATAAGATTTGCTTGTTACCTAGGAAGCAAAAGATACATTTTCTCCAAAGCAAGTCATTAAAGATTGTGATTGTTTTGTATCAGAGTGGATTTACTAGCATGCAAACAATAGCTTAACCTTGTTCACCAGGCCTGCTGCGTGAGTGCTCCCGTTGCAGATGAGCCAGCCTGGCTGCAGGAGAGACATTTGCATAGGAGACTGGGGAAATTGCCAAACAATAGAATGAAGACTTATGTTTTTGAAATTCCTCTGTTCCTGCTTTGATTAAATTGATGTTTCCAAGGGGATGGATTTTTAAATGAAATTTTAATAGTGTCTCAGCTAATTCCAAATGTATTTTTTCATTTTACTGGGGCTTTCACAATATGATCATATTTGGTTTCACTTCCTGGTTTGTTCACACAAGCCTCTTGCTGGAAAATATTTAAATAAAGTGATTATGAGAGAAGAATATTGTTTCATAATGGATGAAAGCATTTTGGTTTGATTTAGACACAGTTTATGTAGTAATTTTTGTAGAAATAAAATTTCTGACACCTAAACTGGTAAATCAGTCGCTCACAAAAAAAAAAAAAAAACAAACCTACTTTGGCACTGAAATTAATTAAGTTACCTTGTGGTAAAATCATCTCTTCTACAGAACTGTTTGATTAGGTACCAGTTGTGAAACAAATGAAATGTTGATTCATAATTAGACTAATTATAATTTGATTTTAAACAGAGCTTTGATTGCATGGTGAGTGACATAATGCCTAATGATTTTTCCAATTATTAAGGGCGAAGTATATTAAGTTGATGGTTTGCTTAGAGCATGTTTAACATGGCCAGTAATATATCTGGTACGCTTTTGTGTCATGACACTGCACGAAATATTTGGCTCTTAATTCTAAAACTGGTATTTTTACCATCAAACATTTAATTTCATCAAAGTACTTAGGTACCATCTAGTCTAAAAAAGCACTAATCAAGTCCATTTCTTTTTGAAAAAGTCAGTTAAGACTTTCAGGAAAAGCCTGCTTCCTCAAATCTAATTGCTTTATCTAGTTGTGTCATTTTATGGGCTAATCCTAAAATTAAATTTTTTAAAGCGTAACTATTTTCCTACTTGGGATTTTAATTTTGAAGTTCATTTGTTTTATTTCATAAGGTAATCGTATATATACCCTACTGTAAAATTAGGCTTCCAGCTCTCAATCTCAGACTCCCTCCAATGAATGAATTCTTCCTGATGCTATCAAATTAATTTCCCCAATATAACAAATGTATTTTTTCCATCACTCCTTGGCTTAGATACCATCAGTGACTTCCTTCTGCTTGTATGATCAAGTCTAAATTTCTTTCTGCTCATAAAAATATTTGACTATTAATTCTGCAAGTGGTATTTTTACCTTCAAAGCGATAATTTCTCAGGTACCTGTTATGTTCTGGGCCTAACTTATGCCTTGAAAAATTCTTAGCCTGACATTTTAGACTTTATTTAATATTTGACTCTAATCTACTTTCCACTCTTACCTTCATTTCTTTCTCAAGAATTCCACTCCATCCATATATCTCTTCACTAACTGCTGTAATTCACCTTGGCTTTCTCCTACCTTCTTTTATTTTTGTTCTGTTTCTCTGCATAAAAGATCATGTGCCCTGTCATTAACCCCCTTCCCTTGTATCCCTTCTTCCCTTTCATGCCCCACCTATACAAATCCCACACATCTTTCTTGGTCCAAGTCGTAACTCCTGTGCCATGACTATTATTCCTTCGGTGTATATTGCCTTAAGATGTAGCTGTAAAACCCATTTGTTTGATCTTTCTCATATTCATGCCTTCTTTCACCAAATCACAAGCTCCTTTTGAGGGTCATGTCTGAATCTGACACCTTTCTTGTCTCCTTCATCATCTGGAACAGTGCATAGCACCCAGCAGAAGCCTGGGCATAATTATTGATTATACCTGGTGTCAGAGTGGATGAAAAGTGTAGCGTTCCTCCAACGCCTTCTCTTGGTGGCCCATCTCTGGCTGTGATACAAGTTGGTGATACATAGGACCCTCTCCACTTGTACCTCTGTTCAACTAACAGTGACTAAGTTGTTGACTTCCTTGAGTACATAAGACTTTCCACCATAAGAACAGGTGGTGTTGTCAAATATAAATAGAAAAATATTATTTCTCATGTGGGGGTGAGGGGGAAAAAAAGACCAGAAAACAACCACACCATTAGCTTTCTTGGCACAATCTTCTGCCTTTTAAATTTGGTTGCTAAGAAATAACCATAGATTCATCTGCTGTGCACAAAGGAGAAACTTAGGTCACTGACCAGAGACTAGGCCTGTTGTGCAGCTGAATTTGTCACTGAGCCATGAAAAAGCCCACCCTGATTTACAAGTCATGTGTTAAACTTCCAGATGAGGAATGTGGCTTCTGTCTCCTAGAAAGCCATCAAAACTCTAAAATGAAGCTGTAAAATCCTGCTGAGTTCTGAAGCCCAAAACCAACCTAATGTGCAGAAACTCTACCCATTGCCTTCTTTGGAATATGGGCATTTTACCTGATTCCTGTTAGTAATATGTGGGTTCTTTTAGAATCCTCACCTTGATCTATCACTCTTCAGTGTGCCCGGACTACCCCCAAATTATTCTTAATAGCATAGCTAGTAAATCCCTCTTCTCTGCTGATGGGATTCAAGTGGAGGCTTCAGTCTCTGCTAAAGCATTCAGGGGCCTTTGCTTGTCACATGGAATTTGGTAAATTGAAGGCAAGATGATGTGAAGAGTATAAGAAGCTGTTGTGGTTTTTGCTTCAAGCAAGAGGGTCTAATTTTAACTCTTTTAGCTGTTCAATTAATATTTAATAGCATCTTCTGCATGCTAAGCCCAGTGATGAGCATAATACAAGTAGACCAGACCTCAAAAAGGTTATGGTTTAGTGGGAGAAAAACCTTTTATCGAACAATTACTTGTAGGGGTGTGACAAATGGAAAGGAAGTGATAAAAATGACAAGAGCATGTTGCGAAGGGACCTGGTCAGGGTGTCAGGAAGGTGTCCCTTAGGAAGTAACCTTATAAGTCACTGACTTAAGGACTTAAATGACTGCCTGTTTTGGCCTTGAAAGTGAGCTTGACCTTCCAAGTATACTACTTGGCACTATTTCAAATTGTAGCCATTTCGAATAAGAATTAGCCCTCCTGTGGGACTGTTCTTAATGCAGCACCATGCTATGTGGGGTATGAGAAATACGTATTTGGTCTTTCCCCTAGTTCATGGCACAGGGCTCCTAAAACTCTTGGAATTTCCCAATAGAAGTGTCGTTTGTTATTCATAGCAAGCACCTTTCAAACATACCTGAGTTTGTGCTAAGGAGGTATCTCATGGTGAGCCTGTAAATAGCTTTCAGGGTGGGACTGGTCATCAGAGGAATTAACTATATGGCCCAAGGGTTGTAACTTCCAGTCTCTCCCCCAACCCCAGAGGGAAGAGGGTAGAGGAGCTGAAGATTTTTCAGTCACCAAAGGCCAATGACTTAATGCCTTTGTAATGAAACTTCCATAAAAACCCCTAAACAACAGGGTTCAGGTAGCTTCCAGGTTGGTGAACACATCAAAGTGCTGGGAGGCTGGCAATCTTGGAGAGGACACGGAAGCTCCATTCCCCCACCCCAAAATACCTTTCCTCATGCATCTCTTGAAGCATTTGGCTCTTCCTGAGTTGTGTCCTTCACAATACGTAAGTAAAGTGTTTTCCCACGTTCTGTGAGTCTTCCTGTGAATTATCAAACTTGAGGGAGGGGGTTGTGGAAACCCCCAAAGGTATAGCCAAGTCAAACAGAAGTGTGGTAGTTTAGATTCCTGGGTCTGGCAAGTGGTGTCTGGAACAAGGGCAGTCTTGGGGAACTGAGCCCTGAAACCTGTGGAGTCTGATGCTAATTTCCTGTAGTAAGTATTAGAATAGGATTGAATCATGGGACACCCAGTTGGTGTTGGAGAAAGTGGTATTAGAAGAAAAGACATCTCACTGTGTTTACCTTAAATGTAAAACCAGATGTTTTCTGCTCCATCTGATGAGCAAATGGCACCAAGTGATTGTGACCACCAGCAGCTGTTAACCAAGTTACAAATATGAAGCACTGATTTAACACCAAGGTGAAAGTGGGCATTTTACCTGAAACATAAGTGACATAGGAGCTTGCTCTTTCAAAACTGACCTGTTTCTCTCTTAATGCTCTTGCCCAATGCTTCACTTCCCACACCTTCTTCCCAGAAAAGTAGGATCTGGAAGAGTTGTTGGCTGACCTGGAATGTTCTAAGAGGCCTCTCTCTGCAGAAGTGCGTGTAGACAGACATGGCTGCACTTCATGGCACGTGAGCCAGAAATTGTTGGATGGTTGGGTTTTTTTGCCCCAAATCCCCAATTTACAAACCGCAAGTGGTCTGTTATCAGTCCATTGATGGCCCGTTATTGCAAGGGAGATTTGGAGAAGCATTTTCTACTCAGCTGTTTTTATCACAGTGAAAGAAATTACTGACAGTCTGTGTTTGGGACACATATTTCTATCTGGACCCCGGGCCCCTAGGCCTTTTTGAAAAGTTTTTTTTGACTTTGTAGTAAGACTTAAATGTTATGGGGTAACCTTGCAACACTTGCTGTTTTGTTTCCTTGGAACCAAATGGTATAAATAAAGCTCACTTCCTGGGATATTTTGTTTCAATCTAAGATAATGTCCCAAGGCCAGAAGCATCCTCTTTTCAAATTACTTTACCAGCAAAAAAATTGGCTTTCCTTAAGAGTTCCCCTTTGCATTTATGCCGCTTTAATGATTTCAAGGTGGTTCCATGGGGGGGGGGGGTTGTTTTTTTTTAACCACTTGTCAGGCTGGGTCACAGACCCTTCAAACCCATTGTGCAGACTGGGTCAAAGACTCCTCACATGCAGGCTGGGTCACAGACCCCTCATATGCAGGTCACGAGCTAGGTAATTGGAAAGATCCCAGGAGCTGTTGGCAAGGTTGACATGCTTTATTCAGACACGAGCTCAGCCCCCAGCCTCCTCAGCAGCAGCAGCAGCATACAGCAGATCCAGCAGCAGCGGTGGCCTGGTGGGTGTCCTGGGCGCACTGTGGATCAGAGCCGTTTGTCCTTTATACTTAAATCAGATAACAAAGGAACACCTGGGCACACATGCACAATTAACATATTTACATGAAACAGGATAGGTCATGCTTGGCAAGATTCTGAACAGCTGAAGGAGCCTGACCATTTTTCGTTTTCTTTATATCAACTCTTAGGCCAATATGATTGTATTTTAAAGCTGAGAAGAGGGAGGGCTAGATTGAGTAAGTGGTTTAAGCCCATGCAGATGTTGGTGGAGATAGGCCTGGGACTGAGTCCAGTGCACATTTTCCACACTGCCACCAAGGAAAACCAGCCCCTGCCTCTCAGTCTCCCTAGTCTGGGGGGGATTGGGGGGAGCAGAGAAGCATAGTGAGACTGCATTCAGTCAACAACAAGGACCCTAGGGCTTGGGGAACAAGAGATATAAGTAAATAAAAATGAGGCAGTTTGCACTTATCTAAAGCAGCTCCAGAACAGTTACAGAGCAACAGATCAGCAAGTAGAGCAGTCTCTCTATACACCCAGACCCGACTGTCATTGCAATGACTGCTGCTAACCAGGAAGTAAAGAAAACTTTTGTAAAAATGCCCAGTGTCTGCAAACATAGACACCAGTGACATGCAGAAAGCAATAGAACTACAGTCTTTAAAAGTCCTTTATCCTCACAGCAGTGATCCAAACTGTATGTGAATCCATGACACAGGCAGCATGATGAAGTGAGACCACACCTAACTCATGAGGCTGAGTAAGTGCCCACAGCAAGTCACATGGTGAAGCATCCTGTCTTCCTATCCCAGCTATTCTCAAGTAATCAATGATCACAAATATGTAATCTGGTCTGCCCTGCCTTTTAGGGTCAAACCCCAGCATTCCTGGGAAGGAACTAGCAAGAGTCAATAAACCAGTAAGCAAAAGAACCTGGACAGCACTCTTTCCCATCACTTCCATTGCCAGCCCCCCCCCCCACCGCCCCACATTGTTTTGTCTTTATAATAAGAAAACAACAGATCGGGAGGTGATATGTATTAGAGTACTAGAAAGGGCTCTCTGGCTGCAGTATGGAAATGGGACTAAGGAGGGCCAGAGATGAGGCTATTTCAGTCATCCTCCCCCAAAGTTGAGCCAGGCTCCCCACAAGGCAGTGGTAGCAGCCTTGCAGAAGGGGCTAGTTTAAGAAGAGAACCATTCAGTTTGAGGGAATAGAGGAAAAGAAAGTTTCTGAGTTAGGTGCCTGTCTTAGTCTGTTTGTGCTGCTCTAACAAAATAACTGAGACTGGGTTGGTTATTCATAAATTTATTTTTTGCAGTTGTAGAGGTTGGAAAGTCCAGGATCAACGTGCCACGGGTTCAATGTCTGGGCCTTGAATGCTGTGTCTGCACATGGCAGAGGAGCAGAAGAGCGAACAGAGGTGGGAGGGGAGAACTTGCCCCCTCAAGCCCTTTATAAGGCACTAAATCCCATCACGAGGTCAAAGGCCTTACCGCCTAACCACCTTCTAAAGGTCCAGCCTCTTAATACTGTTGCATTGGGGATTAAGTTTCAACAGGAATTTTGGAGGGGCACAAACACTCGAAACATAGCAGTGCTCTAGACTTTGATGTTATCAAACTAGGATTCAGGGGCCCAGGAAAAGCAGGCGTGGTGTCTGGGTATGGGAGGAAACGGTGGATATACTTTAGGACATGCTGTTTGAGTTGCTTCCACACATCTCAGTGAGTAGCCAGGAAGATGTTAGGGAGGTGATTCTCAAGTGATTCTGAGACTTAAGGTTAGGGAGCTGGGCTCATCATACAGCTTTGAAAGTCATCTACACAGGAGTGGTGGATGAAACATTAAGAATGAAGGGTGTCACCCAAGCAGAGCGTATGTGTGAGTAAAGCTTCAGACCAAGGAACTAACCCCAGTGCTTAAGGGGTGGCTTAGTGTTAGGGCCCTTCTGTGGTCTCATTTACCTTCAATTAAAATCAGTGCTTTTATGGTCTGCTTGATTTGATGACCTTTTCTTGCTACAGCCAATATTGCTCCATTCTCAGTGAGACAGACTGATTAGTTGCTAGTACTAAGAAAACACACCGTTGTCCTTCAAGAGAATGCTTTTCTTGGTGCTGTCACTTCTTTTTTGAAAGCTCTACCCAATTCTCACCACTCCAAAGGAGTCTTTCAGACTAGGTATCCCCTAGCTCCAGACACAGTCAACCCATAGGATGGTGGGATGCTGGAACTGGAAAGGGTATGGATCATTTGTTCTCACTCACACTACAAGTGAAGAAGGTCAGGTTAAGTGAGGTGAGATGACTTGCCCAGCATCATTCTGTCAGATGTAAAGTAAGGAGTAGAATGTGGGTCTCCTGACACTTGGTCGGGTGTTCTGTATTTAGGTCATGGTGCCTCATAGCCTTGATGCTTCCCTATGCTTCAGTGGTGGTTACTTTCCTTCATTTCAGCATCTAATCACATTACTACAATTCCATCCTCCTCCAATGCAGTGGTATATAGAGGTGGGCAGCTATGTCTCTATTACTAAATTGACTCTTATTTGGTATGGCTCACTCCATTCATCCATTCATGCTTTTTTTTTTTTTTTTTTTTTTTTTTTTTTTTTTTTTTTTTCCCCC
>NW_007731153.1:94974-131254 GCF_000696425.1 Galeopterus variegatus | reverse complement strand
CTCAGCCAGTGAGCGGGAACCGGTCTGTATGTGGGATCCGAACCCTCGGCGGGAGCGCTGCCATGCTCCCAAGCGGCGCACTGTAGCAGTGCTCCACCGGGCCGGCCCCCATTCATGCTTTGAGTGGGCATTTGAACCTCACATATCCAGAGCCTAAGGAAGTGACAAGGCAATGATTCAAAAAGGAGTTTGTTTATTATGAAAGTCTCAGGAATTGATTTTCGTTTATTGATTGATTGGGTTGCTACAGATTTCATGTAAGCACCCAATAAATATGTCTGCTATCACTAAGGTCAAGGATTATGATTGCTGTCTTTTTACCACTTCCCAACACGCAAACACACAATCTCTCTGCACTGCCACCCACCCTACCCTGTCATCCAGTTTCTCTCCTTTACCACCCCCTCCCGCTCCCCACTTCATCTACCCTATTAGACTGTCTTTGATGCCTTCTGATGGATTGACAACTTAGTAAAGGAAGATTAACAAGAGGATCAAATACTTTGTGAATCCATCTAAAGATAGTGAATTTTGTAAACATGGCTGTTTCAGTGGTTATTTTAGAAGGAAAAAATGATCTCATGTGCACTCACCTCAAGTCACTAGAAGATTTTTGAATGCCTTAGCTTCACATATTGCTATTTATCTAGTAAAGAAGACTTTTCTGGACAAATTTAGGGGACCATGTTATCTCTCCCACCCAAATTCTTCAAATTCAAGGTAACAAAATTGTTAGTATTGATTATAGTAACCTATGAATCATGGACAAAGCAAATTTAACACATTAAAATTATACTTTTGTGTGTTGGTATGTTTTCTAGTATGTTGAGATTGTTATCTCTCCCACCCAAATTCTTCAAATTCAAGGTAACAAAATTGTTAGTATTGATTATAATAACCTATGAATCATGGACAAAGCAAATTTAACACATTAAAATTATACTTTTGTGTGTTGGTATGTTTTCTAGTATGTTGAGATACACTGTATATTTAATTTGGGTAATCCATTTATGTTCGTTTTAAAGCAGTAAAAGCAGTTTTCCTGTTTTACATGAGTATAGATTTCTTGTGTGGTAAAATATACGTAAAATTTAGTATTTTAACAGTTTTTAAGTGTATATTTCTTTGGCATTAAGAGCATTCACATTGCTGTACAACCATGATTATAGATTTTAAGACATGGCCCTTTGCTTGGGTGACATTGGTCATATCTGACTTGTCTGCAGCATCAATCTGGACTGGGATGATAGACATTGCACAATAAAGCAAGGAGATTACTTACACCAGTTAACTTTTTAAAAATATTGCCTCATGGTATATTGCTTCATGGTATATTGGTTGACCTCACAACACAGTCTTCCCTATGGGCCATATAGTGAATAACTGAGGAAAGTTAAAACATATTTCACAACACTTTTTAACTGTAGTCATATGATATATTGCAAAATCTGGCATGGAAATGAACTTAGGTGGAAAATCAGAACCTCTATATTAAATCTGGTTTCTGTTTACAAGATAATACATTAAAGCCAACCTTCAAAAGATTAACTTTAAACAAAGCTACTACTCTGTTAATAAATTACTATTTTTGAGGCGTTTCTTTGTACCTGTGGCTGTGCTAAGCATTTGACTTATAGTTACCTTACTTAAAACAATTCTATTAGGTTGAAACCATTATTATCCCTATTTTACAGATGAGAAAATTGATACCTAGTTTATCTAAGATCAAGCAGGTGATAAATGACAAAGTCAGAATTTGATCTTAGCCATTCTGCCACTCTCCCTCCCAAGTCTCAAATTTTTATCAAAGTTTCAGAATAAGAACTAAACCTTACAGAGTAATTTACATATTGAAGGCATGTGATACTCCTTTAAGTCATTCAAAAAGGTCACATTTAAGTTCTATGGTATTAATTTATTTTAAGCACATTTTAATAGGAATGCCAGGAAGAAAAACCATGTAAAACATTATCATTTAAATACAGATTAAACTTGGTTTATTCTCTTATTAAATTGGTGGGTAACTGTCTCTCTCTAAGAGTTTGGCAGGCAGGAAGCATCCTTGCTCTGGCTGTCACGTCAATCTTAATTATTTAATAGGCAGGCAGGGTGGAGGAAGCACTTGTTGATTCTGTTTCACTAGATGAAATACTGAGTAATGAGCAAGGAAAACTATGTAGATCTCATTTTTGAATTATCTCTTTTAGTTTCTCTAAAAGATAGATTGTAGATCCGAAAAGAGAAGAGAGATGTCATATTCTATATAAAACTCCTTTTTATATAGATTGCTCTTTGGAGAGGCCGTGTAGCAGATGGCTGTTAGAGCTGGTGTGAATTCTGAGTTTGCCTGCGAGCTTGAGCAAGTTTCTTAGTTTCTCTGATCCTCAGCTTTGTCACTTTAGAGTTGAGATAATAATACCTACCTCATCAAGCGCACAGTAATTGTTAGCCTTTTTCTTTCCATCTCCTACCACCACTTTCCATTCCACAGGTAATTGTTGAGAATCTGTTGTGTGTCAGGTCCTGTCCTGCTCACTCAACTCTTCTAAGGGCTCAAAGGCTGAGGCAGGAAGGCATCTAATCAGATATTTGTGATGCAATTTAATAGAAGTATAATAGAACTATTAGTACTTCCTTAGAAGTATGCAAGTATCAGTACTCCAAAGAAGCATACAATACAGAGTAACTACTTTTTTTGAGGGGGTGGGTGGGGTAGCAGTGTTCATTTTAAACATCTTTTGTGTTTAATGGTCATTTAATACTTGAACATTAAACCTTTGTATTTTGTGGTCAGAAATTAGCTTAAGCTAAACACTATGATGATTTGCAATCCATGGCAATTTGTTTTTGTCATTGGATTAAGAGTACGTTGTAGCAGATGTATCATTGTTTACAGTGATCACTGTCAGAAGTTATTGGTTTTATGAGACTGAAACTATCCAAGGACATGCAGTACTGTCAGTTTGATCATACCTCACGGGGTTGTGGAATTACAATATTTATGGGTCACCTAATATGTGGCAGGCTCTCAGGAGAAAAGAAAAGTCCTTACCCTCCCAGAATTCCTTCAGATCCCACAGGTTGAGGGCTCAGGTCCCAAGACAGCCCCTCCCCCCACTTCAGATGCCAATCACAAGCCCAGGCTTCTGGAACTTCTGACTGACGAGCTATAAATCAGGATTCCCACAACTCCCTCCTGGGGTTCGATTAGTTTGCTACAGCAGCTCACTGAACTCAGGGAAACTCTTAACGCTTGCCAGTTTATTGCAAAGGATACTTTAAAATATACAAATAAACAGCCGTATGAAGAGATATATAGGGTGAGGTCTGGAAGGGTCCCAAACACAGGAGCTTCTGTTTCCATGGAGTTGGGGTATGCCACCTTGCCAGCATGTGATGAATTCAGCTGTCCAGAAACTTCACAAACCCTGTGTTCTTGGGTTTTTATGGAAGCTTCATTATGTAGGCATGACTGAAGCGTGGACAGCCATGTGAAAGTCTGATTGGACAAAAAGTGTATAATCTAACACTAATAGACTAGGTGGGAAAACTCAGCAAGGCCTGTTTGTTCAGATTCTTCTGGACCTCTCTGTGCAGCATTCCTTCATCACAGTTATGGGGCAAGACCCCTTCTCAAACAGGGATCTTAGGACCTACAATCAGGTAAGGTAGGTTAGAGAATTTCTTTAGGGCGCTCCAAGACAAAGGCAGGGGAAGGTTAGAACAAGCCAGGAACTGTGGATGAAGACCAAAATGTACATATCCTAATATCATAGGGTGATAATTTCATAATCTTGTTGGTCCCAGCATTCTGGTTGCATTAAACTGAGGTTAACTTGTGCAAAATAATAATTGTGAAATCATAATTTGATAAGATATTAAGGTCATTTAGGAATGCTGTGACATTTATCCAGTGGTCCGTCACTGATTCAAAATGACTTGCAGTCATTATAATGCAGCCAGTCATGCTGAATTTGACAGCAGTTCTCCATTTAGATTTGTGAGATGTCATGTTTAATGGATAAATTGGCAAGTATGAATTTTTCTCTTTTTCCTGAAGGATGAAGGCTTAGCCTCTGCTTCTGGATCTGTGTACCTGCCATGGGGTGATGGAAGTGCTGGAGGCTCTGTTTCCACCACTCTCTTTGCCACACTTCTAGACCCATCATGTGTGCACCCATGGTGTTCACAGATCTTTCTCTGTGTACCTGCCATGGGGTGATGGAAGTGCTGGAGGCTCTGTTTCCACCACTCTCTTTGCCGCACTTCTAGACCCATCATGTGCACCCATGGTGTTCACAGATCTTTCCAAGAGCCAAGCTGCCTTCTCCTTGCCCTTGGTTCCTAACTGAGTGGTGAAACCTGACCTGGTATTATTTGTTCACTCAGCAATGATTACTGAATATCCGTGGTGCAGATAGGGGCAAGACCGAGACATGGGGGCAGCATACGTGGGCTAATCACTTGTTACTCTGGGCAGCCTAAGGACTTGATGCCGTTTCAGACGATTGTTCTTTAAGTATTTGCTCACAACAGTTTTAAGAGGAGAAGCCAAGCACTGTATGAAACAGTAGCAAAAGAGCCCCTCCAGATCTCCCTTTTACCAGTTCCCTGAATCTGAATTGATCAGAAGGAAATAACAGTCAGATTCCTAATCTTTCCTTTCAACCACATTCAATACTCTCTCTGAGAATAGTGCTGGTAGATAATATTTTTGTTTAATCTAGTTAAATTTCCAGAGATGTTTTAAACACCCCACTGTTGAATCAATATGTGGCAGCTGCCATAGAATTCAGAACCTTAATCTAGCCGAAAGGAGACACTATGATAGATCCCCAGGATAAGGATATATATGAGACTGTCCCCTAGCTTAACACATACTATAAAACAGCTTTTTTTTTTTTTTTTGACTGGTAAGGGGATTGCAACCCTCAGCACAGTGTGGTCTGCACCATGCTCAGCCAGTGAGCGCACCGGCCATCCCTATATAGGAACCGAACCCGCGGCCTCAGCGCTACCAGCGCCGCACTCTACCGAGTGAGCCACGGGGCTGGCCCTATAAAACAGTTTAAGAGAAATGTGAGTCATAGTGTTTTGGTAATGAGGGAATTCAAAAATTAAAATTTTGGCTAACTTGTAAGATGTCTTTGTAACTAAATGTGCTTATCTCCCAGGGCCCCCAGAACTCAGCCTAGCTAATAATCAACTGCTGGCAGGCATTTCTGCTTCTGTAATCTTGCTAGCCTGCCCCTCTTGCCTTTCTCATTTTGCTTGTTTACCTAAGTCACATGGGCAAAAAGGAACTAAAACCAACAGCTGTTTGTCTAAAATTATATTTAAACTTAAGCCTATGGCCTATAAAAACCCTGTCAAACTCGTGTACAGGGTCCCAGGATCTTAGGACGTGAGTCCACCTGGGTCCCGCTAGTGTTCCTGTCCAACTAGCATAATAAACTTCCTGACTCATCATCTCTCTGAGTGACTGGAATTGTTTCCTCGCCGAGTTCTTTCCACAACACTGGGAACACAGATGAAGGTGCAGTGAATTCAGCCTGTGGCAGTTAGGATGGCTCATGGAGGGGATCCCCACAGTGGGACAGATGATGATCTGGAATGTTCTTCTTTTAAGCCCACTTATTATTAATAGTTTTGAACTTTTCAGATTGATGAAATAGGATATGTTAAGTTTACATAACCTAAACTCTTAAATCTATAGAATTGTACAAAGCAGGGTGAATGAATATGATATTGCACTGATTCCTGCTATAGTTGACTTGCAAAGTGAGGTGCTAGGACTGTGCATTTACCCAATACAGGTTCTTTGACCAGAGATTCTTGACTTCTTGCTGGATCTTTCCTCTTAAGATTTTATTTATCACTAAAAGACAAATTTACCCAAATGGAAAACCATTCTCAAATTCCAAAATTGTATAGTAGTTCTTTACTACAGAGGAGTTTATTGCCAATCTCCACTATCTTTACTGATCAGAAAGAAATAAGAGCACCCAGACTTACCCACTTTCAAAGTAAAAGCCTTGGGTTCTTTTTCTATCAGAAAGCCAATTGTCACCTATCGTTCCTTAAGAGTATTTCCTTATATGTCCATCACTGGAAACCTTTTGAATGGAGCTCTTGTTTGAGAAAGAAGAGAATTCTCAGCATTATGCATATCTCCAAACCTTTCAGAATACATTTTTAGGTTATCTTGGAACTGACTTTTTAAGTGAAAATGCACATATCTGTGTCCTGCTTCTGGGGAGAGAAAATGTTCTTGGGGGAGTAGGTAAAAGCTAGTTTCGTTACACTCATTAAGCAGCAGGGTCTGTCAGAATTGTTGTGACAGTCTTTGTTTTCTTTTTATCCTGCTTAATATGGACTATTTATTCTAAGAAGGATTGCCATTTAGTATTTCTCATTTCATTCGTCCAACGTGGTACTTTTGTGTTCTGAGGAGGAAGAAAGGTGAGAATTTTTGCTACAGTTTCTAAAATTAATTCGAATGATTCAGTTTTAGCCTGGATGAAGAAACTGAGCTACATTTTGTGCCTTCTTTTATTCGACAGCAGAGGCTTCACCCTGAGATGACAAATTGTCATTATGAGAGAGCTTTCATTAAGTTCTACATTTATATCTTCTTAGCAAAATATTCCTCTGGTTTAGGTAAATGTTAAATAGAAAAGAGGAATAAAACTCATTCATAAGTGTGCTAGGAAATACTCAACCCAACTCGGAGAAATGCCAAACACAGCAACAATAAGATAATTTTTCTGTATGGAATTAGCAAAGTCTTGTTTGTTTAATGATTTTTAAATCTGTTGAGGGTGCTACTCATATACTGTTTATAGGAAAGAAAATTAGTATATTCAATTTTTTTTTTCTTTCCCTTTTTGTCTTTTTTACTGACCGGTAACGGGATCACAACCCTTGGTGTCGCGCCCGTACCGGGGACCGGCAACGGGATCGCAACCCTCGGTGTTGCGCCTGCACCGCGCTCAGCTAGTGAGCAGGAACCGGTCTCCACATGGGATCCAAACCCTCAGTGGGAGCACTACCGCGCTCCGAAGCGGCGCACTCTCCAGTGCACCACCGGGCCGGCCCCATTGGGGAAATAATTAAATGTTATGTATCAGAGGCCTTAAAGTGTTCATGCTCTTTCACCCAGTACTCTCATTTTTGGAAGTCTATGCAAAAGAATCATATGAACGAAATACAGAGATGTTCACAGCATTATTAGTAATAACAAAGGAAAATCTAAGAGTCAACAGGGGAATGGGTTTGTAAACTATGACATATTCATGAACTACTATGCTTCCTTTAAAAACAGTGTTTAAACAAACTATACCAACATCAAGAAAGCCTATGATATATAATAAGAAGCAAAAGTAGATCTTAAATTGCACCTTCCAATTTTACAATGGTGTAATTGTGACAAACTAGCAGGTCAGCCAAAAAAAAAATTAGAAACAGGTTGGAGAAAACTATCCCAGATATCAAGTGTTTTCCCAATTTAAGTGACATAGATATTTTTTTTTATCTTTTATTTATAAAATCAGTAGTGCCTCAGAGATAGTTTACCTCATTCTCCATTAAAAATTTAATGTTCATATTTCGTGCCTTGTATAGATTACCATGGTGATGAGATTAAGTGTATAACTTGGGACAGTGATTTATTTCTCTCCCCAGGTATTAGTTAACACCTTCTGTGAGAGGTCAGAAGGTGAGCTCTTTAACAGCTTAGCTTTTTTAAAAAAGTTATCTTTTGTATGTTTTGTAAAATTATCATATATATTGGAAGTTTTAGGTCCACATAAGTGGATAAATTATCTTACAGTCCTGTGATATGTAAAATATAACAATATGTTTATGATTTCTCTTTAGGAATTTTTCAAATCAAAACTAATTGCAGGATTTCCAGTTGACCAGCACTCATAGGGTAAGATTAACATTCTGAATTGTGAACACATGGTAAAGATAATTGCAATTAAATTTGTAGCTTAGGGCAAATAAATACTGATACTTAGTATGTAAAAAGAAATTATTTTTCTTACAGATGTTTTGAGTAAAATCCTTTTGATGTTTTTTAAACCAGTTAATAAACAGAAAATTAAATCTTACACATTATAGTAGAAATGTCATCTTCCTGTTTTTTTGTGGGGTTTTGTTAGCAAAGTATATGTGTATGTATGTCTAATATTTGTCATTTTTTTTTAGCATATAAGAATATAATAAATGTCTACAAGAGACTTAGAGTCTATGTCTGTATTTTCCTGATTTTTGTTTAAGGTAACATTTTTTATGCATGGAATCAGTTTGCCAAGTTTCTGTAAGTAAAGGATGGTCTTACCTTCTTGAGTAGGCAAGTCAGAAATGAACAAGCCCTGTCCTCTCTTGCTTCCTGCAAATATCGTTCTTCTTTTATAATTGTGGAAGATTTAATCCTAAGTTAGCGCTGTGGCAGAGCTTTTGACTCTGACATAATGAATGCTGAATGTGTACACTGTATTAAATAGGACAGCTGTCTGGTGTTGTGGATACAGCATATGTCTTGAAAGTGTCACCCAGCTCTGAACACATAGTTCAGGTGAATCAGTGGTGAGAGCAGTAGATCTGTCACCTACTGCCTTCTGAACACCCTTCTTTTTACAGATGAAAGTGAAGCTGCTTTGACTTCTTGGGTATATATCCACATTTCCATGCTGATTCATTGAGTTGACTGAATTTTCAAAGCAGATTTTGCCACTACTTTATTTATGACCCTACGGTGGCTTTTTCATCACTCCTGGACTATTTATTATCAAAATGCTTTACTTTGGCTGCAGGTCCTCTGTCACTCTTTCATTTTCCCCAGGTTCCTGACATTCCAGCCAGAGTGGCCTCCCACATCCTAAGCTTGCTACAACTTCTGCCTGGAATGATCTTCCCCAGCACTGTCCTGTGTCTGAGTCCATTTTAGATCTCTGTTATAATGGTAGCCCCTCTAAAGAGGCCTTCCCTGACTTTATATTCTTCATATTATTTCTTTTTTTTTTTTTTTTGTCCTTTTTGAGACCGGCCGCACCGAACTCAGCCAGTGAGCGCTGTGAGCGCACCGGTCATCCCTATATAGGACCCGAACCCGCGGCGGGAGCGCTACTGCGCTCCCAGCACCGCACTCTCCCGAGTGCGCCACGGGCTCGGCCCTTCTCATTATTTCTGATCTTACCATGTTCAATACTTGCTTATTGTCTCTCTTCTCTCACTACACAGTCAAATCCACAGGAGCAAAAATCTTGTTTATCTCACACACCTGTATTTCCTAACACAACTCCTCCTGGCATGTAGTAGGCATGCTAAATATTTGTCGCCTGAACAGACTAAAATCCTGACCTCTATTTGACAAATGCTGCTGTTTGGTAATGTTTCACCACTGTCTTTGGCCATTTTGTTTGTATAGAACGAAATGAAGTATTTGTTAGGTTTAGCCCATCATCTCCCTCATTTGGGCCGTGAAAAGACAGTGTATAGCTCTTTTAATAGTTGACAGCTCTTTTTGATGTTACAGCACTATATTGCTTGCAAGCAAGGAGAGCACTGGGAGAAAAGACTCCTAGATCAGTGTCTCCCAGAACAAAGGAAAAGACCCCCTTATACAGCCTAAATTCCCACCCTTTTCCCTCCCAGGTTCCCATTCAGGGCCTCTTTTGTAAATGAGGGATGCTGTCCTGCTAATTTGGATTGGCTGATTGTGGGGCACAGTCTGTTGGTCACTTTAGGAGCCTAATCTGCCTCTGGCCCCTGGGGGAGGGGTGTGAGACTGCTGTTATCTCATAGAGGGCGGGCCCAAGAAGCAAGCAGGGTAAATGGCAGGGGCCTGAGTCTACAGTGGAGCATGGAGTGTCTAAAACAGTTTCTCAAGTGGAAAAGGGAAAGCTTAACAATTAGAAAATGCTTAGGGTTCCCTGCAACAAAGCAAACAGACAGGTGATCTCTGCTACCTACCTGTCATTGGAAAGGAGTGTGTGTGACTCACAAGAGACTGCATAGGGACTGGCTTTGGCTCTGCTTCATTATGGCTTGCTTATTGTGGTGGGTGGGGAGGGGGGTTGGGGATATTTTTATAAACAATGAAAGGTGTAGGAGAAGGACCTCAGGTTGCCTTTCATGTACTTCTTCTCTCTAAGATTTATTTAGCCACTGCTTGGATATAAGTATTCTAATTCCAAAAACGTAGTTGTTTCCTTTATCCTTAAACAAAATTAGTCCCTACTATGTTTTTACTTGATCACATAATTGCAATTATATGTATATGGATATGCATATACATGTATATACACTTGTGAGTGATTAATTGCCTCATTTAAAAAGCATATGATAATCAAATTAAAAATAAAGGGTTTGGGGCCGGCCCGGTGGCGCACTTGGTAGAGTGCGGCGCTTGGGAGTGCGGCGGCGCTCCCGCCAAGGGTTCAGATCCCATATAGAGACCGCTGCTCACTGGTTGAGCGCGGTGCGGGCGTAATACCGAGGGTTGCAATCCCGTTGCTGGTCGCGGTACGGGCGCGACACCGAGGGTTGCGATCCCGTTACGGTCACAAAAAAAGACAAAAAGGGAAAAAAAAAAAAAATAAATAAATAAATAATAAAGGGTTTGTTAACATCTAAAAATTTGGTTTTTATTTCAGATGTACTAGATTAATTGCTGGGCTTATACTATTAGGACACTAAATATTGTGGATCACACTTTCTAGTCAAATTAGAAACTTCCACAAACAGATTTTTACAACCATTCTTGGAGCATCTGAATAGCGGATCACAAAAATCTGCCAAATTGTGTACATCCCTCCATCATAATGAAATCTCAATTGTAAACTAACTTCAACTTCAAAAAAGCTAACAATCATTAGCTTTTCAAAAGCTAATAATCATGCACTATCTTAAAATTTAGGGGTGAAATGTTGGCTCTAACCACCAAAAGTATAATACTTATTTACATTCCTATTAATTATTGTATTAATATAAATACCCCATTGCACAGGTGGGGAAATTGAGGCACAAAAGATTGTAGGATTTTTTTAAGATTTGTCTAAGGTTAGGCAGGAAAACCAAGGTCAAAGCTACAGCAGAACTATAGCGGCTAGTCACCTATAGGGTATAATGGATTCAAACTTTGCATTAAATGTTTTATTTAACTCTCCTGTTTGCATCACGCCTTCTATCTTAGTCTAACCTCTTGCAAACCCTTTAAAGCATGAACTTGGCAAATGCCACTTAACCTGCCTTCTCTGACCAGGTGAAAAAGGCTCACCAATGCTTGTGTAAGAAAAGAATACCACATGTTGTATTATATGTAATTAACAATGTTCAATTATAGCACTTTGATACACTTTTCAAAAAAAAATCTCAAAAACTTACAAAGGTAAACATAAGCATGTGGCTTTTTATATTATACCAAATGAGAAACAGTAAATGGATAAAGTGTAACCACTATAACTTCTTGACCAGCTTTATATCTTGAAGCAATGTATCTGCCCCTAACAGCTACTAATTACAATTCTACAGGGTATTTTTCAGCAAGACAAGCTTGTACAATGACCCTTTCAAAACATTCCAGACCATTTCCATTTCTTGAATCATAATATTGCACTTTTCTACTTTCCTTCTTTTTATTTATTGAAACATAATTGACTGTACATATCTGTGGGGTACAGCATTGAATATCAGTACCTGTGTGCAATGCTTAAACCAGGATAATTAGTATACTCAACATTACACAATGTAATCAGTTTTTGTGGCCCTTTACCTAACCTCTCTCTAACCTCCCTCCATCTCCCTCTTTCCCACCTCTGGTGGCCTCAGTTCTGTTGACTCCTTTTTGCAAGTTAAATGACTTATTATGATTGTTGTATCCTTCTTTCTTTCTTTGTCTATTGTTTTTTAGCTCCCAGTTATGAGGACATGTGGTAATTCTCTTTCTGTGCGTGGCTTATTTCACTTAACATAATTTTCTTAAGTTCATCCATGTTGCTGTGAATGGCAGAATTTCATTCTTTTTTGTTTTTTAAATTGTTCCCTTCTTGTACAGATGAAACCAGTCCTTCTAGTGACAGTCACACAACACTGTTTGCTCCTAGATATTGTGCAAGATGATCAGTTCTGATTTATTGGCAATAAGCTCTTCTTTTGTGAGAATGTTTTCTCATGAAGTGTTTCAACAACAAAGGGCTGATAATTTTCTAATTCACACTTTCTTGTAGTGGCAACACCTTGTGTGTCCAATTCCAGGATTTGAAACATATAATTTCTTCAAATTGTCATCAGTAAAGATGTGATTTACAAGACCCATTTTCTTGTATGTTTTTAGTGTTGGCACTGAACTCCCATCACTGGTTAGGATACCAGCACTCTCTTGACCCTGATGTTGTAGTCCCACAAGTCTCAGAGCGATCACATGTGGAACATCTAGTTGCATGGGCCACTCTCCTGAGATGATGCACCCAAACACGCCACATTCCACTTAGGTCCCCAACTCCTTCAGCTCCATGTTACTGCCAAAAGCACATAGAGGGACCTGCTACTATAGCCCAGGTCCAAGCACCAGTCATCTGCCAGCTAGCCCTCGCAACCGCCTCTTCATAGTGGCTCAACCCCAGCTGCAGTGGTGACACATGCATCTCAATCTAGAATTTTCTAGGGTCGTAAATAGAACTGTTTCTCATTCCCAGCTTCTCTACCCAGTAAAAGATACAAAAAGAAAGAAATGGCCTCAGGTCCAAAGATCAGATCCAGAGCAGTTCTGCCAGTAAAACTTGGTATCAAGGTAAAAGTAAAAACAAGGGTGCAGCTGTAGGACTCTGTATAAAACTTCAAAAAGATTTAAGGCCAGTGTCTCCTAGCTCCTGTCAGGTAGGTGGAAGGGCTTCTAAGAATATCAAGGGTGTTGTCCCACAGTATCCCAGACCTGATTTAGATGACAAGATCCTGGACTTCAAGCCTGAATTTGATGACATAGTGGCTTTTGGGTGGCTTCAGAGACGGTTAGAGCACTTTGCATGTAGAAAGATTGTAAATCACTTGTAGCCAGAGAGTAGACTGTGGTGGATCAGGCATGGCTGCAAAATCTTTGCCACTCCTCCCATTAAAAGGTGATGTCTGCTTGCTCCCCCTTTGAATCTGGGCTGGACCTGTGACTCCTCTGACAAATAGATTTTGGCAGATGTGGTGCAATGTAGCTTCAAGGGCCGTGCCTTAGAAGATCTGCAGCTTTCATTTCTGTGCTTGGAATGCATAGTTTTAGAATCCAGCCACCGTGCTATGTGAGGACCCTCAACGAGCCACATGGAGGCTCACATGAAGGAGTTTCCAGCCAGCAGTGAGCATTATCTGCCAGCCTAGTGAGTGAGGACATTTTGGACCTTCCAGCCATCTTTGTGCCAACCAACACCATGAAGTAAAAGAACCTCAACAGAGTCTCGAAAAATAAAACCTTATTTTTTTTTAAGCCATTAAGATTTGGAACACGCAGAATAGTTAGCTAAAATCCTTCCATCTATATGCTGCTAAGTTCTAGCCTCTTCTGGAAAGGCACTGTCACCTTTAGTACACCCTGCCTAAACATCTGAATGTTTCTTTCTGCCTTTTGCATTTTTGTACATTCAGTTATTTATTGTGTAAATGTTTATTGTGCACCATGTGCTAGAAACTGTGTAAGATGCTATAATAGCATGGGTTCAAAATTCGAATCCGTCTGACTCCTGCTTCTCTATGGACCTCTGTATCTGATGTTGTGGTATCGAATTTTAATTTACAGAGACTATTTTATTCTTTGGTTTCTTCTCAAACATATTGTAAAATTTGCCCTTATTATGTCTCACTCACGTGAGTGAAATAGCCTTTCAGCTAGCCCCCTTGTTTCTAATCCCTCCTACTTCAATCTGTCCTGCAAATCTCTATAGCTCAGGGACTCACTGTTCTCTGCCTCACACACCTGAGTCTCTGAAAGGTTCTTGTAGGAGGAGATGGTGGCTGTTACTTTGTAGTCTTTGGAGAGGAAGGAGCATCCTAGACTGTCCAGTGCAATGTCCAAGAAGAGTTAAAAGATAGGCACTTTTTCCAGATAGTTTATTGCCTATCTGTCTTGTGAGCTTTCTCCTCTTAGGGAGATTTGGGGAAAAAAAAAAAAAAAAAAAATCTGGCCTCACCTTGATCAATTGAATTGCTTTGTGGGAGTGGGGCCTGGGTTTAGGTTTCTTTGAAACATGCCCCAGCTGGTTCTAATGTGAAGCCAAGGTTGAGAACTGCTATCTCAGATTTGTAATTCTCAAAAAGTGGTCCCTGGACCAGCAGCATCAACATTAACTAGGAATTTGTTAGAAATGTGCAGACATAATGACTCAGGAACTCTGAGTGTGGGACCTGTTACTTTGTGTTTTAATAAGCTCTCAGTGATTTTTATAAACATTAATATTAGAGAAACATCCTAGTAAATACTCATACATCTCTTAGTTTTTTTCTGGGTCTCAAAACTACAGTTAAGTTTGGAAAGGCTGTTTTTGAAAGTCACTTTACTGACAAGATCTGAAAGAACTGGTAAGGGACGTAAGAAAACTGGTATATCAAGTGTTCTTGCTAGTGATTGTTTAGGTACTTGAGGAATGCTAAATGCTTGTCATCATATCTCTGAAGATTGGTTACAGGGGTTATTTAGTGTAAAGAAAAGGGGCAAATTAATCAGAGGTACTGATGCTTTGTTTCCTAGAGATAGAACTCAAAGAGGTGAATTTAAATATCAGTTAGATTATGTCAGACCCAACAAACATCTTGATGGGAAATACTACTGAACATTTTGAAGAGATATCAGGTTATTTTAAATCAGTTTTCAGTGAGAGTAGTGTAGAGAACCACCATTTTGAATTGTTTGGCTGTAATCCCTGCCTGGGGTCAGAGACAGAGATCTTTGAAGTAGCATCCAGTTCTCAGCCTATAATGACTCTAAATACCATCTGATCATTTGTTTATTTTTTCACTGGTTATTTTGGAAGTGCTTTGAAAGTAAAATAAGGACTAGTGGGAATTAAAGATGCCCGACTTGAATGTTGTTTTCCACTCTTAAGAGACTGGGGTGAAATTGTCAAATGAATTCATGTGCTTTGAGAAGCTTTTATGACTTTTTAATGAGGTTTAAAAGCTAACGAAATGGGATTAAGATCATAAAATCTGTTACTCTTAATATTATTTCTTTGAGCTGATTTAGTACGTTTGTATATTAGAAGTAGAGATCTCATTTGGAGTGAATCCTCATTGTTTGCTAAAATATGGTCTGGAAAAAATTTTCTGGACAAACAGTATTAAATGGGGGTAATGACAAAGGACAGCTTTGCTCTAACTCTGCAGTTAAGCACTTCAGTTAGAAAAATTAGCATCATTTAATATATGGGAGTGCTTGAGACTTCATGTATCCTTAAATCCAGGTAATGTATATTTAAATAGTAAGTCTTAGTAGAAAATATTTAGTAGAAAAATGACTAGCTGAGAAAGTAAATTATATAGTGTGTGACTGAAAACATTACAGAAAACTATATTTGCATCCTTGTTCAAAAGATTATAATAGAACCAACCCAGTTATAATGCAGATATTGGGTTGAATTGGCGAAGAAAGCTAAATAGCTTTTTCTTCAGCTTTCGAGGGAACTGAAACTGTGCTGTAGTTAATTGGATTGACTGAGGCCATGTGGTGTGGTGTGAACAAAGCTTGGGATTTGAGTCTGAGGACCTAGGTTCCATTTGTAACTTTATTTCTTGCTTGTTTGGTCACCTTGGGCAAGGTAAATTCTTTGGGCCTGCCTTATTTTCCATGTTTATAAAATGTAAAGAATAATACTATTTATCTCAATGGGTTGTTGTAAGCATGAAACAAATTAATGTAAATGAAATATGCTTTGAAAGTAAAAAAGCAGATATTATGTTATTAATAGTAATAGATTTTTAGGTGCTCTCTTATTGACAAAGAACTCATCAAAGGAAATCTGAGTTAGATGATTGGAGGGAAAGTTTATAGTTTTTAAAAAGGCGAACAGGAAAAGTTATTTACAAATAATTTTCAGTTAGGATGAATACAGACAAACCTGTATTCATTGTAGTTCTCTGACAGATCAGTTCATAGTCATTTCTCATTATGCTTATTTTTAAATATTACTATCAGAGGTTTATGTCCCTCTTCTTTCATAAAGATACTGTTTTTAAAGTAGAAAATATATTTGTGATATTTAAGGAAACTGTGTTATAATAAGAAGTATTATGATGGCTGAGTAGCATTGTGGAATTATGCAAAAAATTCTTTTCTGGCATATTACAGATGCCGATGCTGTGGAAGAATATGTGAATTGTTTCACACGTCAGATGTCTTTATCTGATAAAAGCAGATGCACAATATAAGTGCAGTCATATATTATAGGCCTTTTTAAAAGGTTGCGAATTGTGAACGAGGAACTCATACCCCAGTGGTGCCATCTTATGAATTAGTGCGCAGCTAGGTGTTATACATACTAACTGTGCTTTCTATCCTGCAGAGCAATTTGATGCTGTATGGTGATTATTATAAAGCAGGCTTTGCACACGGCTTGCTAAACCCAAAGTACATTTCAGACATGCCCAACCTTTTGATTTTTCAAGTGACAAGGTCACAAGATTATTGCAAAAAATAACTTAAATACAATTTTGGGTCAGTACTCATGTGGATTTCAAGTACTTAATAAGTGGAGGAAAAAAGGATTATATCTTCAGGGCAAATATTAAAACCTTCTCAGCAACTTTTTTGATATTCCATAGGCGCTAAAAAATATAATTTTCATATTCAATTAAAAAAATATTCTAGAGTTTTGGAATTGTCTCACAGTGATATATATATGTGTAACTTATCAATATGTGTAATTTAACTATCACAAATTATTGAAGTAGATGCTGAGAATGGCTTTTATTAGCCTACAAAGTAAAAAAAAAAAAATCTAATATGAAGGGTAGCTGTATTTAATAACAACATCAGGAAATTTCAGCCATATTTTGGAGCTGTGTCTGAAAAGGTATATTAACTTTTGACTTTTTCTAATGAAATTGGTAGGATAAATTTTAGGAGTACTGAGACTTCTTATTTGAAGAGATGGTGGTTTTAAATAAGGGTGCAGAAATCTCATGGTTTGACAAGCTGTCTGTAATGCAAATAAGACCAACTGTGTGTGAGGGCTGAGTGAAAGAAATTAACATATATAGACTATTTGGAGAAAGCTAAGTGTTCATCTAAGTGCTGTACATACAGAAGTTTAAAATATGTTGTATTCAAATTTCTGTAGAAACTTCTCTGTAAATGAAAGGGAGTTCAGGGAGTGAGTATGATCTGATGTGCAGGCAGAGTTTTATATATACAGCTTTGCCAGAGTGTGCCCCAGTGTGAAAAGGAAACTGACCTGTGAAAGTCTATTCACTGTATCATGGCTTACTCCAGTTATTTTTGTTTGTTTGAATGACTGTAGCTATTTCAGGGTATTTATGCTTTCTTATAGAATGAAGACAAACACAGAGATGGTGTGTCTAAGAAACTTCAAAAGGTGTAGACCTCCTGATTGAAGAATAGCTGATTTATTTGATTCATTTTTTTCACTATAGTAAGTATGAATATTTAAAGTACATTGTGTGTGTTAATGCTTACTTGTATTCTTTTTTGAATAAATATTCACTCCCTGTCAAATGCCCTTATCATTGTTAGAGCTATTCATGTTTTCATTCTTCTTCAATTTCAGTTGCATGTCTTAAGTGAATTTAACTCTCAGGATCTTTAAGAGGATGAATAAAATCATAAATTTAGAACTGGAAGAGCCCTTAGAGATTATCCGGCTCACTCTCTTTGTCCATTACAAGAAACTCCTTTGCAACATCCCTGATGGATGGTCATTTTATTCATCTAGACCCTGCTAGGGACAGGGAGCTGAACTCTTTCATAGACAGCTAGTTCTAAATATTCCACCAACACATTCAATCATAACATGACTTTCTAAAATTGCCATCCACCTAGTTCTACCTCTGGAACAAATCCACTTATTCTTTCATCCATGAGGTTGTTGTGCAAAAATCTAAGGATGAATTATCACATTCCCCTAGTCATCTTTTATCTCAGTTGAGTATCCAATACCCTGTGTTCCTCTGTAGGAAATGGTTTGTAGACAATGGCTCCTGATTATTTTCTTGTCTATTTCATCTTTAACCTATAACTGAGCACTGGGTTCCAGATGTGATCTCACTAAGCAGGCACAGAAAGATGGTTGTCCCTTTATCTGGGTTCATCTATTAATATGGCCAAAAGTTATAATCACTATTTTAGCATAATAGCCATCACATGATTAGCTAAAAGTATGTGTACATATCAACTAAAATACATAGGGGTTTTTTTTTTTTTTTTTTCACATGTTCTTTCACTCAGGAATGTTTTCTGCTAAAATCCAGCATCCCCACCCCATCGTGTCTATGATATTTGGGGGTCTAAGTCCAGGACTTTATATTTGTCTTATGTAATCCTCTTATTTTTGGTTTTTGTCTCATCTTGTCACACAATTATGGTTAACTACAGGGGGGGCAAGGCAAAATGGGAGGAATTGAGAGTTAGAAATAGACCCACTAAACTAGTCCAGGAGAGAAACCCTGGGGAATTATATAGTAAAGCCTTGGGTCCTAGTTGATAATTGAATCCATATAATATGATGTCCAGAGAGGATACAGATAGTAAGTGGTGCTCCAGTCCAGCAGTTAAAATCAACGATCATGGGATGCCCTAACAAGTGGGAGAGCATGAAGGAATTGGGTTCAGGATCAGATGGTCAGGAATAGGTTGAGGATAACACTCAAAAGAGAAGATACTTATTAACAGGGAGCAGAGCCTCTGTGATGGGATTATAGGGTTCAAGGCAAGACACCAGTCTCCAGAAGGAGGACTAATGAGAGCAAAAAGGGTTCCTTAGGGGTGCTACCAGTACCGGGGTATCTAGAGAGAGAGACTCAGGCCCAGGAAAGAAGGTAGGACTTCAGACTCAGGAAAGTCCAGTAAGAGCCTTGGGCATACATGAGAGCTCAACTACCAGCAAAGGATGGCCAGGGCATCATTATTTTCTCCTCTTCTTTTTCTTATCGGATACTTTATGAGATCCAGATATTTCCTTTTATCTTACCCTGTGCTATCTTATAGGTGGTCTGGATTTTACTAATTAGCAATTTTTTAAACAATTGATGTTTGTAAGGCTAAACATAGAAATTCTCAGGAGTGTTGGCTGACTACTTTTGAATATGAAAATATAAAATTCATCTTGTTTTTCTGAAGGCAAAATTAATGAATAATAGAGTATGCCTTAATCATGCATTTCTTTAGCACTTTGCCATCACAACATTAAACATGAGAGGGAATCCCCATGATATTCTAAGAGGGTTTTTTTCCCTTTCCCTTGTTAAGGCACTACTGTTGTTTTCTAACTTAAATACTTGTAAGTTTTTAAATACCCATGTACTTAAATTATAAAGGAGAGCTTAAGAGGGAAAGGAGATTATGCATTCAGGGACAGTTTGTTCGGGGCATAAAATCAGTAGATTTCTCTAAGCCTAAGGAGTAATTTTATAAAGCAGAGCTTGCTCAAAAGAGTTTCCTGGTGGTGACTGAAACAACTCTTAGGCTGTAACCAGTGCTCCAGGCATGGGGCAGGACGTGGAAAGGAGCTTACTCAGACCTTTTGGAGGGTTTAAAATGTGACTGTTAAAAATTAATAGCATAAGAACAAGTTGTTCCAATGTCAGTTGAAGAAAAATTGGCTCCTGGTTTTTAGTAGCCCAGTCTGGAGTTGAAATCCAGAAAGAAACTAGATAATCGTCTCAAGAGCTATGACCAAATCTGTTTATAGATCCAGTTTGGCTATCAGCAAATCGTCCCCCATCTAAGGGACTTTACAGCGCAGAGCTGGGATGGCCTACAGTTTCAAATGAAAGCAGAAGACTCATGTGCCTAAAGATCAGCCCTGCCTTTTATGTTTTACTTCTGAGCTAAATTCTACTTGGGTAGGGTATGTATATATGAGGGGTCTTCGAAAAGCTCATGGAAGGGTTCATATTATCTTTTAATTCCATGTTTACATGAATGTTTTAAAGTACTCCTGTACAACCATTAGAGATAAATGCTGTTTAGGGTACTTGCTTCAGTGGTGTTTCTCTATTTTCCTCTTTCAGTTTCTGTACTCCTACAAGGAGAAGTCATGATTACACTAACAGAGCTAAAATGTTTAGCAGATGCCCAGTCATCTTATCACATCTTAAAACCATGGTGGGATGTCTTCTGGTATTACATCACTTTGATCATGCTGCTAGTGGCTGTGCTGGCTGGAGCTCTTCAGCTTACACAGAGCAGGGTTCTGTGCTGTCTTCCATGCAAAGTGGAATTCGACAATCACTGTGCTGTGCCTTGGGACATCCTGAAAGCCAGCGTGAACGCGTCCTCTAATACTGGGACACTGCTTCCACTCCCCCTCCGAATCCAGAATGACCTCCACCGACAGCAGTACTCCTACATTGATGCCGTCTGTTACGAGAAACAACTCCATTGGTTTGCAAAGTTTTTCCCCTACTTGGTGCTCTTGCACACGCTCATCTTTGCAGCCTGCAGCAACTTTTGGCTTCACTACCCCAGCACCAGTTCCAGGCTGGAGCATTTTGTGGCCATCCTTCACAAGTGCTTCGACTCCCCTTGGACCACCCGTGCCCTATCAGAAACAGTGGCTGAGCAGTCAGTGCGGCCCCGGAAACTCTCCAAGTCCAAGACTTTGCTTTCGTCCTCAGGGTGTTCAGCTGAAATTGATTCCAACAAGCAGTCATTGCCCTACCCGCAGCCAGGTCTGGAGTCAGCTGGCATAGAAAGCCCAACTTCTAGCGTCCTTGACAAGAAGGAGGGTGAACAGGCCAAAGCCATCTTTGAAAAAGTGAAAAGATTCCGCATGCATGTGGAGCAGAAGGACATCATTTATAGGGTGTATCTGAAGCAGATAATAGTCAAAGTCATTTTGTTTGTCCTCATCATAACTTATGTTCCTTATTTTTTAACCTTCATCACTCTTGAAATCGACTGTTCGATTGATGTACAGGCTTTTACAGGATATAAGCGCTACCAGTGTGTCTATTCCTTGGCAGAAATATTTAAGGTCCTGGCTTCATTCTATGTCATTTTGGTTATACTTTACGGTCTCACCTCCTCCTATAGCTTGTGGTGGATGCTGAGGAGTTCCCTGAAGCAATATTCCTTTGAGGCATTAAGAGAAAAAAGCAACTACAGTGATATCCCTGACGTCAAGAATGACTTTGCCTTCATCCTTCATCTGGCTGATCAGTATGATCCTCTTTATTCTAAACGCTTCTCCATATTCCTGTCAGAGGTCAGTGAGAACAAACTGAAACAGATCAACCTCAATAATGAATGGACGGTTGAGAAACTGAAAAGTAAGCTTGTGAAAAATTCCCAGGACAAGATAGAGCTGCATCTTTTCATGCTCAGCGGTCTTCCAGACAATGTCTTTGAGTTAACTGAGATGGAAGTGCTAAGCCTGGAGCTTATCCCAGAGGTCAAACTGCCCTGCACAGTCTCGCAGCTGGCCAACCTCAGGGAGCTCCATGTGTACCACTCGTCTCTGGTGGTAGACCACCCTGCACTGGCCTTCCTAGAAGAGAACTTAAAAATCCTTCGCCTGAAATTTACTGAAATGGGGAAAATCCCACGCTGGGTATTTCACCTGAAGAATCTCAAGGAACTTTATCTGTCGGGCTGTGTTCTACCTGAGCAGTTGAGTACCATGCAGTTGGAAGGCTTTCAGGACTTAAAAAACCTGAGGACCCTCTACCTGAAGAGCAGCCTGTCCCGGATCCCACAAGTCATTACAGACCTCCTGCCTTCACTACAGAAATTGTCCCTTGATAACGAGGGAAGCAAACTGGTTGTGTTGAACAACTTGAAAAAGATGGTCAATCTGAAAAGCCTAGAATTGATCAGCTGTGACCTGGAACGCATTCCACACTCCATTTTCAGCCTGAACAATTTGCATGAGTTAGACTTAAAGGAAAATAACCTTAAAACTGTGGAAGAGATCATTAGCTTTCAGCATCTTCAAAATCTTTCCTGCTTAAAGTTGTGGCACAATAACATTGCCTATATTCCTGCCCAGATTGGAGCATTATCTAACCTAGAGCAGCTCTCTTTAGACCATAATAATATTGAGAATCTGCCCTTGCAGCTTTTTCTATGCACCAAACTACACTATTTGGATCTAAGCTATAACCACCTGACCTTCATTCCAGAAGAAATCCAGTATCTGAGTAATTTGCAGTACTTCGCTGTGACCAACAACAATGTAAGTAAATGCATTCTTCCCTTTATTCAGCCAGTCCTTTGATTATCAGCTGTGCTTACAGTGTGTAACGTAGGGAAAGAAAGTGGACTTTAAGTCATACCAAGCATTCTGTGAGCCAAGCCCAATCCCGTGTGATCTTGGACAAATTACCAAAACACTAAACATCCGTTTTTAATCTAACTTACAAGCTGTCATGGAATTTTATGAAAAAATATATAAGCATTTGGCACAGGTCCTAGCACATAATAGTTGCTCAACAAATGTTCCCTTTCTTTCCCTATTTCCTACGTAAACATAACAAAGTGTTTAAAACTAATTAATTGGTTATGGTAGAACTTAGTTTTTGTTTTGGAAAGTTTTTAAGTACTTCGAAAGTTTGGTAAAACTTTTCAGCTTTCAGAATCTGTCAGAATAGAATAATGTTTTGTTTAAATGTTGAGATTGTGAATTATTCATAAATCCTTTTTGTGATGCAGTAAAAAAAGACTTGAAATCTGCATGCATGTTTAGAAAGACAATTCAAGATGAAAGGCCTGCCTCTATAATGCAACACTAGGGCTTCTTAGAAGCTTTTTCCAGCATCCATGCTTAAAAATGAACCATAATTTGCAACAGTAAAGCCAAGTTAAGGAAAACTTAACTTCACTGAAACATGAAAAAAGAAAATAAATGAGTAGTTTCCTAGGTTAAAATGTGAAGGAGGAGGAAAAAGAAAAAGAAAAAATCCATGCTAGTCTGACGGGCAAGAGAATGAGGGTGATGTCCATATGGGAAGAAGTGGGGAGAAAACTGTCAGAAATCAGGTCTGCCAAGGGATGAAACCGATCTTCCTCTACTTGAAAATGCTGTTTTCTTCTACCCCACCTTAAAATGCATTATCTTGTACACTTTCTGTAATTCATATTTCATGCTAAATATAGCTATGAGGGTATTGGCTAATAAACATATTAATCATCAGACATTATTTTTGAAAACCATGGATGTTAGAGAAATACCATGAAATTGGGGGGTGAGAGCAAAATTCATGCTCATTGTATAACTCTAAGACTTTACTCATGTATAAAAGAGAGCTCATTCTAAGATAAGTGAGAAATCTCCAGGTCTTAAAGGATTAAGAGGTTTTAAAACTACTTTAGGATCAATCTAGGCTTACCTGAATGGCTTGTTAAAACACAGACTTTGGCTCCCGCCCGAGGGTTCGGATCCCACATACAGACCGGTTCCCGCTCACTGGCTGAGCGAGGCGCGGGGGCAACGCCGAGGGTTGCAATCCCGTTGCTGGTCCCCGGTCCGGTACGGGGGCAACACTGAGGGTTGCGGTCCGTTTCTGGACCCGGAAAAAAAACAAAAGAAAAAAAAAAAAAAACACAGACTTTGGCTCCCGGCCGAGGGTTCGGATCCCACATACAGACCGGTTCCCGCTCACTGGCTGAGCGCGGCGCGGGGGCAACGCCGAGGGTTGCAATCCCGTTGCTGGTCCCCGGTCCGGTACGGGGGCAACACTGAGGGTTGGGATCCGTTGCCGGACACGGAAAAAAAAAAAAAAAAAAAAAAAAAAAAAAAAAAAAAAAAAAAACACAGACTTTGGGCCCGCCTCCCAGGGATTCTGATTCAGCAGGTTGGGTGTAAAACTCAGGAGTTTGCATTTCTAAAAAGTCCCCAAGTGAAGCTGATGATACTGGCCTAGTGACCATGCTTTGAAAACCACAGGTCTAGGGCCGGCCCGTGGCTCACTTGGGAAAGGGTGGTGCTGATAACACCAAGGCCATGGGTTCGGATCCTATATAGGGATGGTCGTCTTGCTCACTGGCTGAGCGTGGTGCTGACAACACCAAGCCAAGGGTTAAGATCCCCTTACCGGTCATCTTAAAAAAAAAACCAAAAAAAAAAAAACACAGGTCTAAAGGTTTATCATTAGTACCATTTAACTATGTAGTTGATTAAAACTAATATTTTGGTCATTTTTTTTCCCATGTTAAATCTGTAATAAACACTGTACATAATTACTTTGAAAGGCATTGATTCCACTAAGCTGTTATACACTTAAATCAAAACATGAATTTTTGAAAGCTGCAGCAGATTGAATTGTTACCAGGTCATATGTTATTTAAATGTATGAGCAGGTTAATGTTTTGCTAGATTAATGTGATCAAACCTTAAGATTATTGGTACTTTGGACACCAAGTTTATTGACTTCTTGACCATATCTGAAAGAGAGGCCAGTGAATATCAGACACATCCTCTCTTATACTTTGTAGTACATGAAAAGTCTTATGCTGAAGGTGCTTTGTGGCCAGAGTAGAATGGTGTCTTAGAGTGGGTTTGTCTCAGAAACCTAAGAAAAAGTTGCTGAGCATCCTTAGAGCAAAATTGGTAAACATGACACCTTTACAGGGGTAAGGAACTTAGGGGCAAAAAAGTTCTGTGAAGAGTCTATTTAACAACAATATGAAGAAAATGGCACTGACTCAGAAGACAGCCACTAGGGAGATGAAAACTTCCTCTGTGATGGAACAGTTTAGCCTTGTGATGGGAAGTGTGGGGGTGGGGAGGGTGCAGAGATAGTCCACAATACTGGTCTTCAGATGTCTGGAAGATTTATATGGAGAACAAAGCTTTTTGGGAATAGTCACAAGTGTTAGAACTAGGACAAGCAGAGGAAGGTTTCACATCTTTTCCTTATAGCTGTCCGAAGATTTGAATGAGCGTTTGAGGAGAGAGAAGCTATTTTCTTATTAATAAAACTGTTCAGACACAGATTGCCAACCACTCAGAGTGGGGGGATGTTGTTAAAAGGATTTGGGGAATTCATGTTTCATGTGAGGATTTAACTAATTTCAGGGTTTCTTCTAAACTTGCAATTCTCATGATTCTATGAAGTAGGCCAAAATATTTATAAAAATTAGAAAATAAAACATCACATTGGATGCATAAATATTTAGATATGCATACACTCAGAAACCTGAGCCAATTAGTCCATTTGGAATGGTGTTTGGTAAAGCTTCCTAAAAAAAAGTTTTAAACTTCTGTTCTAGGCTTGGGCAGTGTATCAGATTTGCAGATGGAGGCAACAAATACTAGCTCTTGAGTTAAGCAGAAAAGACATTTATTGAAAGGATGTTGGGTATCTCATGTTACCGCTGAAAAGGCTGCAAAACCAAGCTTGGAAAACAGTCAAGCACAAAGTGAGTCAGAGGACCACAGCCAGAATCATAGCACAAAAGCAAAATAGCGAGCATACCCTGATCATACCAGCGGTGGGCAACAGTTCTGCCCCAAAAACTTGATGCTGTAGCTCCTGCAGCCCTCGTCCTCCCACCACATAGGTTCTTTGTGGTTTCCACTTCTTTGTGACATTAGCTCCAATTCTGAGCACCTGATTGGCACAGCTTATGAATGCCCACACTCTAGGGAGCTGGGGACACTAGAATCTGGTGGTGTTAGTTTCTCCAGTAAGAAGTTAGCTCTGGGCCGGCCCAGTGGCGCACTCGGTAGAGTGCGGCGGCGCTCCCGCCGAGGGTTCGGATCCCATATAGAGACTGGTCCGCTCACTGGTTGAGTGCGGTGCGGGCGCGACACCGAGGGTTGCGATCCCGTTACTGGTCACGAAAAAAGACAAAAAAAAGAAGTGAGCTCTGCTTCCCAAGAGTCATATGGTAGGGAATGCCTTAGACATAGGAGAGTGTTGGCAGTCCTGCAGGTGACAGGCATTCACTGAGAGGGCACTCCAGAGTTTTTTTCACAGAATGGTTATAGGTGTTATCACAAAAAAACGTTAAATAAATGTTTCTTTTAATCGTATTTTTGCTGCAAGATTCCTCAGAGCCTTTAACATCATGAATATGCATTGTGCTTCTCAAAGAGGGTGATATGGCATGCTATATTTGCCAAACGTGTTTGAGCAAGCCACCTTTTTTTCCCCTAGTAACTCATGAGAGGAATGTTCCATGTAACACACCCTGAGAACACTGGATTAGGGAAATGTAAAATAATAGAGGCCACTCACAGAGGATTACAGTAAGCATGCCCAGATGCAATAGGAGATGAGAGCATTTAGTAAGGTGGGTCAGAATGGGGAGTGCCTGGAAGTCTGCCAGTCAAGTTCATGTTTTATTCATTGGATAGTGACTAGGGTGAGACTTGAGCTTGCAAGTGCTAGTTAGCCTGAACTGGTACCTTCAAAGGAGACCCTGACTATAGCGCATAGAAGGGTTGGGAGAGGACACCCAAGAAACACAACCCCGTGGGAGGTTTAATAAGTTATAATTTGGAAGTAGGAATATAGATTTAAAACAAGAGGCAAAGACTTTTATATCTGAAAGGAATACTATGGATCATGTAGTCCAAGGGTCGGCAAATATGGCCTGAGGTCAAGTCTACCCACAGCCTGTTTTTATAAGGCTCAAGAATAGTTTTTACATTTGTAAATTGTTGGGGGGAAAGATCAAAATAATATTTTATGACACATAAAAAATGAGATGAAATTCAAATTCCAGTGCCCATGAATAAATTCCATACTTAATTGTTATATTTTGAATTTCATCATTTAAAAGTGTATGGAATTTTTTTCTCTTGCTATATAAGTACCTATATGCTATTTTCAGTTTTGCCTATGGGCCCACAAAGCCTTAAATATTTACTTTTCCAGTCCTTTAGAGAGAAACTTTACCAACCCCTACTCTGGGCCACCAATACTAAAACTGAGGCTCCGAGTAACTCACCTAAGGTCTGAAGCTTCCTGGTGACAGAGCTAGGATGGAACCCAGGTGTTCCGACTCTTACCCTACTGCTGTTTCTGTTACATCTCAGATGCACCAATCCAAGAGACATTACGTAGGAAACAGTAGTGTGTGTGGACGGGTGTGGAAAGTGTGAGAAGAAGCAGGATCCATCTCCATCCCAGTGCCAACAGGGATTGGGGTATGATGGCAGGGACTGTGTTGGAGAAGTAGAAGGTATGGGAAAAGGTTTAAGTAGGTTTTCTCAAATCTTGCAAACAATTCCAGTTTACACCCAGGGCTTGCAAGTTCTTCACTTATTCCTTTTTAACTGAAAAGACTTTAGCCAGCAGATGAATAATGTAGAAATTCTTTCTGAAGATCATTTGTGTGACAGTGCTTGTTGTTTTTGACATCACTACTTAGAAATGGAAATGTTCAGCTTTGTCTTTTGAAATGATCGGACTTTATGGGTTTGGTTAGCATGTCCTCAGATAGCATGTGTCACTGGCCAGGAAAAAAAGGAAACCTGACATTGAGAAGGATTCTGAAATAATCCTTCAGCCTCTGGGCAACAGTGGGGTTTTTAACTGTCAGTGTCAACAACAGATAAAGAGAGCCATCCTGTTCTGGGGCCTCCAACCCATTTTGCTGAAGACATTTGGCTGACAGAGAATTCTAGGATATAGAGTGATAATGTAACCTTTAGTTTTCTCATATATTTTTTCAGTTTATTTAATAGTTTATTATAACTTGTATTATATATGTATATTTCAAATGTTACAGTTTATCCTATAAAACCATTCTGTTTTTGAAGTTTATCATCTCCCTAATAGTCTGTAGACTTTTCATTTGGTTTTTGAAATCAGTGGTCCACCAGAGCAATTTTTTTCCACTCTGGCTCATGTGTGATACAGTCTAAAAAAGGGCATGCTGAAAGAATTAGGTATAAATAAATGTTATTGAACTTTTTTTTTTTTTTTTTGTCTTTTGTCTTTTTCCGTGTCCGGCAACAGATCGCAACCCTCAGTGTTGCCCCCGCACCGGACCAGGGACCGGCAACGGGATCGCAACCCTCGGTGCCGCTCCCGCGCCTCGCTCAGCCAGTGAGTGGGAACCGGTCTGTATGTGGGATCCGAACCCTCGGGCAGGAGCGCCGCCGCGCTTCCCGAGCGGCGCACTTATCCAGTGCGCCACTGGGCCGGCCCTTATCGAACATTTTTATAAAATTTATTGGCCCAGGCAAAATGTGTTTGGTGTTCTTGTAAACTTAAAAACAAACTATTTTTAAAGTTGTAAGTGGATTTTTCAGGATAAAATTGCTGTTAAAGACTTGAGTCTCTAACAAATCTCCCCAGCCTCCATTAGGAAAATTGGATTAGAGTAGGTAAGTTAAGGTCCTGTGCCTGAGGCTCTGATGTGGAGGGAAAACCCTTGAGATGGACCCTTGGCACACAGGAGGGGTGACTGCCTTGTCTCACTCTCACAGCAGCAGTGTGCAGGGCATCTGGCTGAAGGGCAGGCCCAGACACTCACTCCCACTGCTTTATGAAATCCCTCTCCTCTGGGGGAAGCTGAGAAATCTGCTAAAATCACAGATTCAGAGATTTGAAAGAAGATTCCTGAGAACATGGTAGTGCTGATAGCCAGACAAGAGAGTGAGGGCAGTGGCTTCCCGGTAGTCACCTGCAGGAAATCAGTCCAATTAATAAGCAAGGCACTTGCCTGGAATCTGAAACTGGCTGAGAAGGGGAACGTGAGGTTCTCTGATGCAGCTCAGGTTAGGGCACTGTTCATCATACCACCTATTACAGACTAATTATTTGTGTAATTGTTTCTCTCTTCATCAGACCTGTGCTGCTCAGCTGGGGGTGACTTTGCCCTCCAGGAGACATTTGTCTGCAGACATTTTTGGTTGTCACAACTGGGGTGGGGAGTGGCACTGGCAGCCAGTGGGTCGAGGCCAAGATCTTACAACACACAGGACAGCCCCCACAACAAAAATTATCCCACCCAAAATGTTAACAGTGCCAAGGTTGAGGTGTTTGTGGTAGCTGGGATTAAAGTTCGTAACAGTCCTTTATCTGGCTCAGCACTTTATCCCCAACACCTACCTGGGAGCCTGGCACATAAGAAGGCTCTCAGCACATGATTACTGAATCCAAGTGAGCCAAGCCTTCCTTCTTTGCAGCTGGTTTGCCTAAGTCATTGCTCAGGCACCAGCAGGCCCTCTCATCCCTGAGCACTATGCAGACTGGTTTGTTCCTCCACTCCTACCCCACTGATCCTCCTCCTGAACCACAGAGGTCTCTGTGTTGAAGGGGTTGCTTTGAAAAGGGATTACAGTTCTTCTGTCTCATCTCTCATGCACATGAAGTCTATATATGTATGGGTTTGTCTGCATTTGCTCTTGAGAAGGGAGTGAAATAGAGGGGTAGATATTTTTCCTTTGCTTATACCTAGTGTTGTGGTGTAAAATAATGATCTATGTTGAATATTGGTCTTAGCAAGAATGATGATTAGATTTATTTTCAAGGATATTCAACACAATGTGTGTGTGTTGTTGCGGGGGTGTGCATAAGAAAGGGGACTTGTTCCAACATAATAAGTATTTTTAATATAATTTGGTCAATTTTTAGTTTATGTAAGGAATATTTATCTTTGAGGAGAGACAGTCGGGATGGCCCTGGGAGCTCCTCTCCTAGCAGAGCTGGCTCAGGGGTCTGTGTTAGCCCATCAGAGGACGTAGGGCAAGTCCCCGATTGCCCCTTTCATTTTTGTTTCTAACAAAGCCACTTTCTGAACCAAGGAGCCTTCATTATATCCTAGTGATATCCCCTGTCCCCGGCCAATATAGAGAGTATTACAGGGTGGTGTGTGTGCAGTCCTTAGTGAAGGGATGAGTTGAAGGAATTGTGTATGCTCAACTTCTCTGGAGGTCTTTCTCCAACAAACCTTATTTCAGGTATACACTGTGGCTGTCATAGAAATTCACATACAACCTACCCACCATACAGGGGAGCAGTCAGGTTGAGCAGCTGTAGAAGTTAACCTAATTTGCGGGCTATTTATCATATTTAAAATTATTTCTCTGTGTTATATGAATTATTTAATCAAATCTATGCCAGAGAGAATAAAGAAAGGTAAATTCTCAGGTATGTGTGTATGTAGAGGTGAATGAATATACATGTATAAAATGCAATATCTTTTTGTCTCTTCTTCTGTAGACTTTTTAAAAACCTGAATAAAATTTTCAGTCTGTACTGAGAAACAGTATAAGAAATAACCTTGTGTCTGTTCTCAGGATGTTTTTAAGGATGTTGCTTATTACATTACACAGTAAACTTTTTATGAGGCCTCTTGAGAGTAATTTGTTTCTGATCTAAGACTCAAGAATGATTATGATTCTCCTAAGTTACTGGTTTGTTTTTTATCCCAGGGACGATGAGTATATAACTACGTTTTTCTATAGAAATTGCTTCTTAGAGTGTTTAGAGCCAAATGTATTGCCCTCCACATGCAGGAAGGGTTCAGATGTTCATGGTAACCTCAGGCCTGACTCCATGTGATACTCCTACCCTTATTTTTCCTTTGTCTTTTTCATCTACTTCAAATTTATCATCATTGTTAAATGTATCCCTATAAACCTCCAGAAATGTTTTTGAAAAAAGGAGCTAGCATTAGAAATAAGTAAACATATTATCACAGGATATCAAAAACTGTTTTACCAGCTTCTTTTTTCTCCCTTTCCAGATTGAGATGCTACCAGATGGGCTATTTCAGTGCAAAAAGCTGCAGTGTTTACTTTTGGGGAAAAATAGCCTGATGAATCTGTCCCCTCTTGTGGGTGAGCTGTCGAACCTTACACATCTGGAGCTCATTGGTAATTACCTGGAAACACTTCCTCCTGAACTGGAAGGATGTCAGTCTCTAAAACGGAGCTGTCTGATTGTCGAGGAGAATTTGCTCAGTACTCTTCCTCTCCCTGTAACAGAGCGTTTGCAGACATGTTTAGATAAATGCTGACCTAAAGAGAAGAGACCCATGTCTCAAAATTATTTTTTAAAGTATGCCCCAGGGCTTTGAGAAGTAAAATGTTCTAAGTTATAAAGGTGAAAAATGGGTGATTATTATGTTGAACCATAACCAAATGTCATATTAAAGCAACTTATGTCTTAGCCCTAAATTAAACTGGTAAAAAATGTTGACACTGAACTGAATGAAGTTTTGTGAATAACTAAGTTATTGAGATGTTGTAAGAAGTACACGTCAAGCGTGGAGTGGAGGGCATGAACTTACTGAAGCCCTACCTTTGCAGTTTTTACCTTGCATACTATATAGGTATTCTTTCCTCTTCCTCCCCCAGTCCCCATTACTTATTTGCACACTTGTTTTAACTCACTTCCTGTTTTGAAATTTATCGAGACCATAAAACTCATCAATGTAAATTTCCTTGATGTATACTCACCACTGTCTTTGATTTATGTTCTTAAATTTTCCTAGGCAGGGTGTATTGTGCTTGGCAGAATTCCTTTTTGGCTTAATTTTTACTTCCTTTCCCAGCTTGCTTGAGTCTTCTTTAATCTGGTTTTCTATTAAAAACAATGACGAACCCTGAGAAAATGCCTGCCTTTGTCCTTTGCCTAGAACAGGAGCAGGGTACTTAAGATGTGCTATCCTTGGGGCATCCTGAAAATTAATGTATTCTCTAAAATTTCTTCTTGTCTATCAGCAAAGCCTTTTTTTATTGGTTAAGAATTTTTATATTAAATGAAAAACATAAGACAAATATTTTTTATTGTGTAATCTTGGATTCAACGTCTGTGAGAATAATTTTTGTAAGGTACAGAGAATACGCACATTTCTTTTAGAAATCTACTTGGTTTTGGCTATTTATAATTCTCATGTTTGTGTGCATTCTGCTCCAAAATGTTTTTGAACTTTGCAACTAATTACTTTTGGATAACAGAACCTTGTGTTTCATGCTCTAAAGTATTTGGGGGTTTCCTTGTGAGTGGATGGCTGTATCGTCTACCTCTCTCTTCCCTGGTCTTTGTGCAATTGTACAGGTACAATTCCTAATTACTAATAACTGATGGCAGGGAGAGGTAAGATTTGGATTTTAAAATTGATATTAAAGTACTTTGTAGAAATTTAGTAAGAGTTAGGGCAAAATGTTTTTCCTCCATCTGCATGTTCTCCAGATATGATTATAATGTAAAACACTCAGCCTCTATTCAGTGTCTACAATGAGTTCTCAAAGCTCACAAAGAAATAGATCCATTTAACTGAAATTCATCTCATGCCTTTATCTACTCTTCTGGAATACATTTTGCTCCTATTTATAAAGAGCTTTGTGTTTGGCCTTTTATTATCATGCATATTGTTAAATGAATAAAATCAACTGACTCATTTTGGGGAAATGTACATTTTTAATGTGTTTAATGGCTCTAGGCATTATTATGCCACCTCATTTTGGATGTTACTATGAAGTAATCTATTAATTGCACCTAGACAAAACTAGAAAACACTATGGGTAAAGAGTACTATAAACATGTAATTGTGGTGTATGATGTATATATTTTCTTGTTTTGTTCCAAAAGATGAAAGTGTGTCTTTGAAGTGTAGCAGCAAATGTAGCTTCTCTTTTCTGCCACACACCCCTGGACTGAAGTTCACAGAAAATAATTATTCACATCAAATGAAATTTGAGTATTAGCTATAAAGAATATAGAACACCAAATGCTGCCTAACACATTATTGTTTATTCTGAGTAGGAAGGAACAATATAAAAATATACTTCTTACCAAAATTTGCCTTCAGTCAGAACATTCAAGTTCTCAGGGAACCAGGCATAACTGATGAATCTTTCTTCTAGGACTTCAGAAAACAGATTCTGATTTTATCCAGGTTTATTTAGTTATTTTCATTTTTTAAATGTGAGTTGATGGTTACTTTAGTGTTTTACAATAAAATTGTCACATGTACTGATTCCAGTGTTGGGTAGAATTATCTAAACTTTTGGATGTGAATGTGATACATGGAGAAGTGTGTAAATGTTTTTGGCCACATCATGAGCCATAATCTGTATGAAAAATCCCACCCTCTCATATATGAAGAATTAGAAAAAAAAAAAAAAATGAGGTTTGCTACCATTTAACTGACAAACTAGAACCTGTCCGTGGCTAGTGACTGGTTGAGTTCAACTGCAGAAGTCATCTGCTAAATCTTCCTTATCACCAACATCAGTTTCTGGAAGCAATTTACTAGCAGGATCAATAATGAATATTGTGAAGATTGTGAGCTGCTTTCCTTATATTCAGTTACTGGTGCAAACTGTGTTGCTCTTACTGCCATAGTTTAGTTTTTTTTTTGGTTTTGGTTTTTTGGTTTTTCGGCTTTTTTCCCATTTAAATCATATACACCAGTGTTTAGGTAGCTTTTGAAACAATGTAACACTGATGTGATGCACAAGGAGACTGACGTACAGAAATGTGGTGTTAATACCACCTTCACTGCACTGTTGAGCAAATATTTATTTTACAAGTGTTCATATTCATTTAAGGGAATTTTAAATGAAAATGATTTAAATTATTCTTATGAGACTTTAGTTGGCATCTGATTTCCAAGAATGTATATGCATTTTCCAAAAAATAAATATGGAGGTTTTCAGAACAAAGATTATGGCTTATTTCAGAACAAAGTTTATGGCTTGGTTCATTTTATTTGCACACACACAAAGACACAGATAGACACAGACACACATAGAGATGCACATACCCCATGTGTGCAAATTGTAACTTAGTTTTTGATACTTTTTCCAAATTTTTTAGTATTTTTTCCAAGATTGCAAGAGGTTATAGGTTAATACTAGGATAGCAACTTTTTAAATTCATCATTTGTAATCATTGAATGTTCTTTTCCTAACCTGTGTTAGGGTACATCTGTGTGAAACATAGATACCATATTTTCATTCCTCACCTTCAGTGTTATATTTTTCCCTGTATGCCATTATACTTCACTGTCAGACTTAAACATTTACATTAAACAGGTTAAGTAGAGATCCTCAGGGTCTCAGTGCTGTGGCCTAGCTCCTACAGGTGTGCTGTGGTGTGTGGCAGTGACCTATTTGCATAATGTTATTGTTTCATAGTGAAAATACTTGTTTCTGCTCTTCAAGTGTTTTGTGATTCAAATTTTATATGTTTAATTAAAATATTGCATAATATTGATGGGTTCAGAAACCATTAAAATAATCAAACAATTATTCTGTGGACTTAACATGATTTCTTTGTTTTCAATAAAATTTTCTTTTCATCTTTCCACCTTACCATCCTCTTAGCATTGTCCTATTCACATAAGGCATTTTGTTTTCCTTCTCCACTCACCCACTCCATTAAATTTGATCAGCACTTGTGTAGTAACAGAGTATATTTGTGCTAGAAAATTTGCAGTGATACATGAGCATGTTTTTATTTGGGGGGAAGCCAGTGCCTATAATTATGCCTAACTGAGTGGTTCTACTCTATCCATCCTTGCAGTGTTTAGAGCTGATCCTATGATCCTTCATCCCTACCAAAAGTATGAGAATATAACTGTAGGTCTCCTTTGTTTTCAGTAATTGTACATTGCATCAGAATCTGTGTTTATTTCTATCTGGAAACAAGAGGAAGATTGGTGGGAATGGGGAAGAGTTATTTTGTATCCTGGTTTGTTATGAAGACATTATATATATGAAATGGGATAAACTAATAACTGTTGCAAAATGCCCTAGATATAATTATTTCTTTTCTTCAGCTGGATGTGAAAAGCTGAAGCAGTGAAAAAACTGCAGTCCCATTTAATTGGTTTCTTCCTGTTTCTTGTCCGTCACTTCTATATCCACTGGGAGCTATCTGCTAATTACCTTTGGTAATGGATTACATTTTCTTCCACTTCTCTTATATGAACAATTTCATTAACACTGAAGTATTAGCATAGAATATAAGAGACAAAGTACTGAGCTGAGATGGCATCTAGTTGAACATCATTTCATATTTAAGTTTTTCATTTGACTTGTATAAAACACTACTGCTGAGAAAAACAATTATGAATGCCTTCTGCATGCTGTACATTTTCTCTAACAGAGATGGTACAATTTTTAAAATACAAAGGGTTATAGAGTTAGAATGGATGTGTTTGTGCATATATATGTTGTGTATAAGCCTAAATATTAACATTTATGAGAAGCTTTTAAAAATTCTTCAAATGTTTTGATCTCAGTGAAATAATGGGCCAATACTCAGTAGAGACATTTTCTTTTGTTACCTCACAGTGAAGGCTGGTGTTTGTTATTTTATCTTTGTTAAATATATTTAACAAGAAATACATATTGTCAATTTTTGCTACTGGCAATGCATTATTAGAAAATGTAAGTTTTTGGTTGTGGCCCTCAGGTTTACCATGTAAATCTGCATTTTGGTGGTAAATCCCTTTGCCTCAGATTCAGTAACTTTTGGTAAACTTTACTGTTTTTTTGTGTAAAATAAAGATTAAATTTTTATAATAAATGATGAATAAAAACAGATTAAATGCTGGAAGTTGACTGTACTAATTTTTACCTGTGTTCACTCAACAGTGCCCAGGTTCCAAAAGTACTTCCCTTCCTCTCCCCATGCGACCTTGTGCCATTGTGCTATTAGGTTATTAACAAATGACAGATTTTAGATTTACATGTGAATCTCATAACAGTAGTATGAGTTTTCAAAAAATGCTACAATGGTCACAAAAAAGCACCTGAAAAGAGCTGGATTGATCCTAGAATACACTGCGAGGTTTGGGGAGCGAGGGGAATTTGTCATGAGGAGCGCATCTGTCCAATAGTGTTCCTCGGAATTATTCAGGGACAAAAGTTCACAAACCAACTCATCTCTCACCCTCCCACCTTCTTGGCACCTGTTTCTTCATTTACCGTTAGTTTAACACTAACACTGAGTTGTGGAACAGATAGAACTAAAGAACTGACAGGAAATTCTGAGAAGGTTTAGTAAAGGGAGAAAAAATTGAATTATGGGTACAATATGCAAATAATAGTTTGACATTTTGGATCTATCTCACTCTCCCTCACCTCACCTCCCTCCCTCTCTCTCTCTCTCTCTCTCTCTCTCTCTCTCTCTCTCTCTCTCTCTC
>NW_007731153.1:75649-94964 GCF_000696425.1 Galeopterus variegatus | reverse complement strand
GAAAAAAAAAAAAAAAAAAAAAAAAAAAAAAAAAAAAAAAAAAAACACAGACTTTGGGCCCGCCTCCCAGGGATTCTGATTCAGCAGGTTGGGTGTAAAACTCAGGAGTTTGCATTTCTAAAAAGTCCCCAAGTGAAGCTGATGATACTGGCCTAGTGACCATGCTTTGAAAACCACAGGTCTAGGGCCGGCCCGTGGCTCACTCGGGAAAGTGTNCTTGGGAAAGTGTGGTGCTGATAACACCAAGGCCATGGGTTCGGATCCTATATAGGGATGGTCGTTTTGCTCACTGGCTGAGCGTGGTGCTGACAACACCAAGCCAAGGGTTAAGATCCCCTTACCGGTCATCTTAAAAAAAAAACCAAAAAAAAAAAAACACAGGTCTAAAGGTTTATCATTAGTACCATTTAACTATGTAGTTGATTAAAACTAATATTTTGGTCATTTTTTTTCCCATGTTAAATCTGTAATAAACACTGTACATAATTACTTTGAAAGGCATTGATTCCACTAAGCTGTTATACACTTAAATCAAAACATGAATTTTTGAAAGCTGCAGCAGATTGAATTGTTACCAGGTCATATGTTATTTAAATGTATGAGCAGGTTAATGTTTTGCTAGATTAATGTGATCAAACCTTAAGATTATTGGTACTTTGGACACCAAGTTTATTGACTTCTTGACCATATCTGAAAGAGAGGCCAGTGAATATCAGACACATCCTCTCTTATACTTTGTAGTACATGAAAAGTCTTATGCTGAAGGTGCTTTGTGGCCAGAGTAGAATGGTGTCTTAGAGTGGGTTTGTCTCAGAAACCTAAGAAAAAGTTGCTGAGCATCCTTAGAGCAAAATTGGTAAACATGACACCTTTACAGGGGTAAGGAACTTAGGGGCAAAAAAGTTCTGTGAAGAGTCTATTTAACAACAATATGAAGAAAATGGCACTGACTCAGAAGACAGCCACTAGGGAGATGAAAACTTCCTCTGTGATGGAACAGTTTAGCCTTGTGATGGGAAGTGTGGGGGTGGGGAGGGTGCAGAGATAGTCCACAATACTGGTCTTCAGATGTCTGGAAGATTTATATGGAGAACAAAGCTTTTTGGGAATAGTCACAAGTGTTAGAACTAGGACAAGCAGAGGAAGGTTTCACATCTTTTCCTTATAGCTGTCCGAAGATTTGAATGAGCGTTTGAGGAGAGAGAAGCTATTTTCTTATTAATAAAACTGTTCAGACACAGATTGCCAACCACTCAGAGTGGGGGGATGTTGTTAAAAGGATTTGGGGAATTCATGTTTCATGTGAGGATTTAACTAATTTCAGGGTTTCTTCTAAACTTGCAATTCTCATGATTCTATGAAGTAGGCCAAAATATTTATAAAAATTAGAAAATAAAACATCACATTGGATGCATAAATATTTAGATATGCATACACTCAGAAACCTGAGCCAATTAGTCCATTTGGAATGGTGTTTGGTAAAGCTTCCTAAAAAAAAGTTTTAAACTTCTGTTCTAGGCTTGGGCAGTGTATCAGATTTGCAGATGGAGGCAACAAATACTAGCTCTTGAGTTAAGCAGAAAAGACATTTATTGAAAGGATGTTGGGTATCTCATGTTACCGCTGAAAAGGCTGCAAAACCAAGCTTGGAAAACAGTCAAGCACAAAGTGAGTCAGAGGACCACAGCCAGAATCATAGCACAAAAGCAAAATAGCGAGCATACCCTGATCATACCAGCGGTGGGCAACAGTTCTGCCCCAAAAACTTGATGCTGTAGCTCCTGCAGCCCTCGTCCTCCCACCACATAGGTTCTTTGTGGTTTCCACTTCTTTGTGACATTAGCTCCAATTCTGAGCACCTGATTGGCACAGCTTATGAATGCCCACACTCTAGGGAGCTGGGGACACTAGAATCTGGTGGTGTTAGTTTCTCCAGTAAGAAGTTAGCTCTGGGCCGGCCCAGTGGCGCACTCGGTAGAGTGCGGCGGCGCTCCCGCCGAGGGTTCGGATCCCATATAGAGACTGGTCCGCTCACTGGTTGAGTGCGGTGCGGGCGCGACACCGAGGGTTGCGATCCCGTTACTGGTCACGAAAAAAGACAAAAAAAAGAAGTGAGCTCTGCTTCCCAAGAGTCATATGGTAGGGAATGCCTTAGACATAGGAGAGTGTTGGCAGTCCTGCAGGTGACAGGCATTCACTGAGAGGGCACTCCAGAGTTTTTTTCACAGAATGGTTATAGGTGTTATCACAAAAAAACGTTAAATAAATGTTTCTTTTAATCGTATTTTTGCTGCAAGATTCCTCAGAGCCTTTAACATCATGAATATGCATTGTGCTTCTCAAAGAGGGTGATATGGCATGCTATATTTGCCAAACGTGTTTGAGCAAGCCACCTTTTTTTCCCCTAGTAACTCATGAGAGGAATGTTCCATGTAACACACCCTGAGAACACTGGATTAGGGAAATGTAAAATAATAGAGGCCACTCACAGAGGATTACAGTAAGCATGCCCAGATGCAATAGGAGATGAGAGCATTTAGTAAGGTGGGTCAGAATGGGGAGTGCCTGGAAGTCTGCCAGTCAAGTTCATGTTTTATTCATTGGATAGTGACTAGGGTGAGACTTGAGCTTGCAAGTGCTAGTTAGCCTGAACTGGTACCTTCAAAGGAGACCCTGACTATAGCGCATAGAAGGGTTGGGAGAGGACACCCAAGAAACACAACCCCGTGGGAGGTTTAATAAGTTATAATTTGGAAGTAGGAATATAGATTTAAAACAAGAGGCAAAGACTTTTATATCTGAAAGGAATACTATGGATCATGTAGTCCAAGGGTCGGCAAATATGGCCTGAGGTCAAGTCTACCCACAGCCTGTTTTTATAAGGCTCAAGAATAGTTTTACATTTGTAAATTGTTGGGGGGAAAGATCAAAATAATATTTTATGACACATAAAAAATGAGATGAAATTCAAATTCCAGTGCCCATGAATAAATTCCATACTTAATTGTTATATTTTGAATTTCATCATTTAAAAGTGTATGGAATTTTTTTCTCTTGCTATATAAGTACCTATATGCTATTTTCAGTTTTGCCTATGGGCCCACAAAGCCTTAAATATTTACTTTTCCAGTCCTTTAGAGAGAAACTTTACCAACCCCTACTCTGGGCCACCAATACTAAAACTGAGGCTCCGAGTAACTCACCTAAGGTCTGAAGCTTCCTGGTGACAGAGCTAGGATGGAACCCAGGTGTTCCGACTCTTACCCTACTGCTGTTTCTGTTACATCTCAGATGCACCAATCCAAGAGACATTACGTAGGAAACAGTAGTGTGTGTGGACGGGTGTGGAAAGTGTGAGAAGAAGCAGGATCCATCTCCATCCCAGTGCCAACAGGGATTGGGGTATGATGGCAGGGACTGTGTTGGAGAAGTAGAAGGTATGGGAAAAGGTTTAAGTAGGTTTTCTCAAATCTTGCAAACAATTCCAGTTTACACCCAGGGCTTGCAAGTTCTTCACTTATTCCTTTTTAACTGAAAAGACTTTAGCCAGCAGATGAATAATGTAGAAATTCTTTCTGAAGATCATTTGTGTGACAGTGCTTGTTGTTTTTGACATCACTACTTAGAAATGGAAATGTTCAGCTTTGTCTTTTGAAATGATCGGACTTTATGGGTTTGGTTAGCATGTCCTCAGATAGCATGTGTCACTGGCCAGGAAAAAAAGGAAACCTGACATTGAGAAGGATTCTGAAATAATCCTTCAGCCTCTGGGCAACAGTGGGGTTTTTAACTGTCAGTGTCAACAACAGATAAAGAGAGCCATCCTGTTCTGGGGCCTCCAACCCATTTTGCTGAAGACATTTGGCTGACAGAGAATTCTAGGATATAGAGTGATAATGTAACCTTTAGTTTTCTCATATATTTTTTCAGTTTATTTAATAGTTTATTATAACTTGTATTATATATGTATATTTCAAATGTTACAGTTTATCCTATAAAACCATTCTGTTTTTGAAGTTTATCATCTCCCTAATAGTCTGTAGACTTTTCATTTGGTTTTTGAAATCAGTGGTCCACCAGAGCAATTTTTTTCCACTCTGGCTCATGTGTGATACAGTCTAAAAAAGGGCATGCTGAAAGAATTAGGTATAAATAAATGTTATCGAACTTTTTTTTTTTTTTTTTGTCTTTTGTCTTTTTCCGTGTCCGGCAACAGATCGCAACCCTCAGTGTTGCCCCCGCACCGGACCAGGGACCGGCAACGGGATCGCAACCCTCGGTGCCGCTCCCGCGCCTCGCTCAGCCAGTGAGTGGGAACCGGTCTGTATGTGGGATCCGAACCCTCGGGCAGGAGCGCCGCCGCGCTTCCCGAGCGGCGCACTTATCCAGTGCGCCACTGGGCCGGCCCTTATCGAACATTTTTATAAAATTTATTGGCCCAGGCAAAATGTGTTTGGTGTTCTTGTAAACTTAAAAACAAACTATTTTTAAAGTTGTAAGTGGATTTTTCAGGATAAAATTGCTGTTAAAGACTTGAGTCTCTAACAAATCTCCCCAGCCTCCATTAGGAAAATTGGATTAGAGTAGGTAAGTTAAGGTCCTGTGCCTGAGGCTCTGATGTGGAGGGAAAACCCTTGAGATGGACCCTTGGCACACAGGAGGGGTGACTGCCTTGTCTCACTCTCACAGCAGCAGTGTGCAGGGCATCTGGCTGAAGGGCAGGCCCAGACACTCACTCCCACTGCTTTATGAAATCCCTCTCCTCTGGGGGAAGCTGAGAAATCTGCTAAAATCACAGATTCAGAGATTTGAAAGAAGATTCCTGAGAACATGGTAGTGCTGATAGCCAGACAAGAGAGTGAGGGCAGTGGCTTCCCGGTAGTCACCTGCAGGAAATCAGTCCAATTAATAAGCAAGGCACTTGCCTGGAATCTGAAACTGGCTGAGAAGGGGAACGTGAGGTTCTCTGATGCAGCTCAGGTTAGGGCACTGTTCATCATACCACCTATTACAGACTAATTATTTGTGTAATTGTTTCTCTCTTCATCAGACCTGTGCTGCTCAGCTGGGGGTGACTTTGCCCTCCAGGAGACATTTGTCTGCAGACATTTTTGGTTGTCACAACTGGGGTGGGGAGTGGCACTGGCAGCCAGTGGGTCGAGGCCAAGATCTTACAACACACAGGACAGCCCCCACAACAAAAATTATCCCACCCAAAATGTTAACAGTGCCAAGGTTGAGGTGTTTGTGGTAGCTGGGATTAAAGTTCGTAACAGTCCTTTATCTGGCTCAGCACTTTATCCCCAACACCTACCTGGGAGCCTGGCACATAAGAAGGCTCTCAGCACATGATTACTGAATCCAAGTGAGCCAAGCCTTCCTTCTTTGCAGCTGGTTTGCCTAAGTCATTGCTCAGGCACCAGCAGGCCCTCTCATCCCTGAGCACTATGCAGACTGGTTTGTTCCTCCACTCCTACCCCACTGATCCTCCTCCTGAACCACAGAGGTCTCTGTGTTGAAGGGGTTGCTTTGAAAAGGGATTTCAGTTCTTCTGTCTCATCTCTCATGCACATGAAGTCTATATATGTATGGGTTTGTCTGCATTTGCTCTTGAGAAGGGAGTGAAATAGAGGGGTAGATATTTTTCCTTTGCTTATACCTAGTGTTGTGGTGTAAAATAATGATCTATGTTGAATATTGGTCTTAGCAAGAATGATGATTAGATTTATTTTCAAGGATATTCAACACAATGTGTGTGTGTTGTTGCGGGGGTGTGCATAAGAAAGGGGACTTGTTCCAACATAATAAGTATTTTTAATATAATTTGGTCAATTTTTAGTTTATGTAAGGAATATTTATCTTTGAGGAGAGACAGTCGGGATGGCCCTGGGAGCTCCTCTCCTAGCAGAGCTGGCTCAGGGGTCTGTGTTAGCCCATCAGAGGACGTAGGGCAAGTCCCCGATTGCCCCTTTCATTTTTGTTTCTAACAAAGCCACTTTCTGAACCAAGGAGCCTTCATTATATCCTAGTGATATCCCCTGTCCCCGGCCAATATAGAGAGTATTACAGGGTGGTGTGTGTGCAGTCCTTAGTGAAGGGATGAGTTGAAGGAATTGTGTATGCTCAACTTCTCTGGAGGTCTTTCTCCAACAAACCTTATTTCAGGTATACACTGTGGCTGTCATAGAAATTCACATACAACCTACCCACCATACAGGGGAGCAGTCAGGTTGAGCAGCTGTAGAAGTTAACCTAATTTGCGGGCTATTTATCATATTTAAAATTATTTCTCTGTGTTATATGAATTATTTAATCAAATCTATGCCAGAGAGAATAAAGAAAGGTAAATTCTCAGGTATTAATGGCTCTAGGCATTATGCCACCTCATTTTGGATGTTACTATGAAGTAATCTATTAATTGCACCTAGACAAAACTAGAAAACACTATGGGTAAAGAGTACTATAAACATGTAATTGTGGTGTATGATGTATATATTTTCTTGTTTTGTTCCAAAAGATGAAAGTGTGTCTTTGAAGTGTAGCAGCAAATGTAGCTTCTCTTTTCTGCCACACACCCCTGGACTGAAGTTCACAGAAAATAATTATTCACATCAAATGAAATTTGAGTATTAGCTATAAAGAATATAGAACACCAAATGCTGCCTAACACATTATTGTTTATTCTGAGTAGGAAGGAACAATATAAAAATATACTTCTTACCAAAATTTGCCTTCAGTCAGAACATTCAAGTTCTCAGGGAACCAGGCATAACTGATGAATCTTTCTTCTAGGACTTCAGAAAACAGATTCTGATTTTATCCAGGTTTATTTAGTTATTTTCATTTTTTAAATGTGAGTTGATGGTTACTTTAGTGTTTTACAATAAAATTGTCACATGTACTGATTCCAGTGTTGGGTAGAATTATCTAAACTTTTGGATGTGAATGTGATACATGGAGAAGTGTGTAAATGTTTTTGGCCACATCATGAGCCATAATCTGTATGAAAAATCCCCCCCCCCCATATATGAAAAATTAAAAAAAAAAAAAAAAAATGAGGTTTGCTACCATTTAACTGACAAACTAGAACCTGTCCGTGGCTAGTGACTGGTTGAGTTCAACTGCAGAAGTCATCTGCTAAATCTTCCTTATCACCAACATCAGTTTCTGGAAGCAATTTACTAGCAGGATCAATAATGAATATTGTGAAGATTGTGAGCTGCTTTCCTTATATTCAGTTACTGGTGCAAACTGTGTTGCTCTTACTGCCATAGTTTAGTTTTTTTTTTGGTTTTGGTTTTTTGGTTTTTCGGCTTTTTTCCCATTTAAATCATATACACCAGTGTTTAGGTAGCTTTTGAAACAATGTAACACTGATGTGATGCACAAGGAGACTGACGTACAGAAATGTGGTGTTAATACCACCTTCACTGCACTGTTGAGCAAATATTTATTTTACAAGTGTTCATATTCATTTAAGGGAATTTTAAATGAAAATGATTTAAATTATTCTTATGAGACTTTAGTTGGCATCTGATTTCCAAGAATGTATATGCATTTTCCAAAAAATAAATATGGAGGTTTTCAGAACAAAGATTATGGCTTATTTCAGAACAAAGTTTATGGCTTGGTTCATTTTATTTGCACACACACAAAGACACAGATAGACACAGACACACATAGAGATGCACATACCCCATGTGTGCAAATTGTAACTTAGTTTTTGATACTTTTTCCAAATTTTTTAGTATTTTTTCCAAGATTGCAAGAGGTTATAGGTTAATACTAGGATAGCAACTTTTTAAATTCATCATTTGTAATCATTGAATGTTCTTTTCCTAACCTGTGTTAGGGTACATCTGTGTGAAACATAGATACCATATTTTCATTCCTCACCTTCAGTGTTATATTTTTCCCTGTATGCCATTATACTTCACTGTCAGACTTAAACATTTACATTAAACAGGTTAAGTAGAGATCCTCAGGGTCTCAGTGCTGTGGCCTAGCTCCTACAGGTGTGCTGTGGTGTGTGGCAGTGACCTATTTGCATAATGTTATTGTTTCATAGTGAAAATACTTGTTTCTGCTCTTCAAGTGTTTTGTGATTCAAATTTTATATGTTTAATTAAAATATTGCATAATATTGATGGGTTCAGAAACCATTAAAATAATCAAACAATTATTCTGTGGACTTAACATGATTTCTTTGTTTTCAATAAAATTTTCTTTTCATCTTTCCACCTTACCATCCTCTTAGCATTGTCCTATTCACATAAGGCATTTTGTTTTCCTTCTCCACTCACCCACTCCATTAAATTTGATCAGCACTTGTGTAGTAACAGAGTATATTTGTGCTAGAAAATTTGCAGTGATACATGAGCATGTTTTTATTTGGGGGGAAGCCAGTGCCTATAATTATGCCTAACTGAGTGGTTCTACTCTATCCATCCTTGCAGTGTTTAGAGCTGATCCTATGATCCTTCATCCCTACCAAAAGTATGAGAATATAACTGTAGGTCTCCTTTGTTTTCAGTAATTGTACATTGCATCAGAATCTGTGTTTATTTCTATCTGGAAACAAGAGGAAGATTGGTGGGAATGGGGAAGAGTTATTTTGTATCCTGGTTTGTTATGAAGACATTATATATATGAAATGGGATAAACTAATAACTGTTGCAAAATGCCCTAGATATAATTATTTCTTTTCTTCAGCTGGATGTGAAAAGCTGAAGCAGTGAAAAAACTGCAGTCCCATTTAATTGGTTTCTTCCTGTTTCTTGTCCGTCACTTCTATATCCACTGGGAGCTATCTGCTAATTACCTTTGGTAATGGATTACATTTTCTTCCACTTCTCTTATATGAACAATTTCATTAACACTGAAGTATTAGCATAGAATATAAGAGACAAAGTACTGAGCTGAGATGGCATCTAGTTGAACATCATTTCATATTTAAGTTTTTCATTTGACTTGTATAAAACACTACTGCTGAGAAAAACAATTATGAATGCCTTCTGCATGCTGTACATTTTCTCTAACAGAGATGGTACAATTTTTAAAATACAAAGGGTTATAGAGTTAGAATGGATGTGTTTGTGCATATATATGTTGTGTATAAGCCTAAATATTAACATTTATGAGAAGCTTTTAAAAATTCTTCAAATGTTTTGATCTCAGTGAAATAATGGGCCAATACTCAGTAGAGACATTTTCTTTTGTTACCTCACAGTGAAGGCTGGTGTTTGTTATTTTATCTTTGTTAAATATATTTAACAAGAAATACATATTGTCAATTTTTGCTACTGGCAATGCATTATTAGAAAATGTAAGTTTTTGGTTGTGGCCCTCAGGTTTACCATGTAAATCTGCATTTTGGTGGTAAATCCCTTTGCCTCAGATTCAGTAACTTTTGGTAAACTTTACTGTTTTTTTGTGTAAAATAAAGATTAAATTTTTATAATAAATGATGAATAAAAACAGATTAAATGCTGGAAGTTGACTGTACTAATTTTTACCTGTGTTCACTCAACAGTGCCCAGGTTCCAAAAGTACTTCCCTTCCTCTCCCCATGCGACCTTGTGCCATTGTGCTATTAGGTTATTAACAAATGACAGATTTTAGATTTACATGTGAATCTCATAACAGTAGTATGAGTTTTCAAAAAATGCTACAATGGTCACAAAAAAGCACCTGAAAAGAGCTGGATTGATCCTAGAATACACTGCGAGGTTTGGGGAGCGAGGGGAATTTGTCATGAGGAGCGCATCTGTCCAATAGTGTTCCTCGGAATTATTCAGGGACAAAAGTTCACAAACCAAGCGAGGTTTGGGGAGCGAGGGGAATTTGTCATGAGGAGCGCATCTGTCCAATAGTGTTCCTCCTCGGAATTATTCAGGGACAAAAGTTCACAAACCAACTCATCTCTCACCCTCCCACCTTCTTGGCACCTGTTTCTTCATTTACCGTTAGTTTAACACTAACACTGAGTTGTGGAACAGATAGAACTAAAGAACTGACAGGAAATTCTGAGAAGGTTTAGTAAAGGGAGAAAAAATTGAATTATGGGTACAATATGCAAATAATAGTTTGACATTTTGGATCTATCTCACTCTCCCTCACCTCACCTCCCTCCCTCCCTCCCTCTCTCTCTCTCTCTCTCTCTCTCTCACACACACACACACACACACACACACACACACACACACACACACACACACGGTTTCAGGGCCACATTAGAAAGCGGATACCCAGAACTTTTCTGTGCTAGAATTTATATACATATACATTGAACCAGATTATGAAGGAAAGTAGTTGTTCTCTGGCCATATTGTTGCCTGAAAATGAGAGAAGAAAGGTTTTACCCCATCTCTAAGTGCCTTAGGAATGGGAAGTATATTGAGGAAATGAAGCAAGCACCTGCCTTAAGGCATTAGCAGCCTTTCAGAAACCGGTAGGTGCTTTGAGATGCTTGAGTCCTGGGCAGGACAGTGACCTTCATGTACTTCAACATTCACTTCCATATTTCAGAACGGCTTTTCCAAAATATGTTGAGGGCTTGACTGTGGACGAGAGAAGCCACGCGAGTGCTGTGGAAAGCAGGGTTTCATTCTCTGGAGCTGCAGCTTTTCTTCTGGTTTCTGCTTCCTTCTCCTCTGGACACTGTCCCCACCTGGTGTTTGCTGTCCCTCTCATCTCTGAGGTCTAGAGAAAAGAAGTTTATCCAAAGGGTGTGAAGCCAGACCTAGAACTCAAGTCCCATATTTACATAAGAACATAGGTACGTGCCAAAGAAGGATCGAAAAAAGTCATTTTTTAATGTGTGTAGTCTTTTAAAAATACAAATCTCTCTCTTTGCCCTATGGTTGTCTTATCTTCCTGCAGACTCGAGTTATATGTCTTCTTGCCTCTTAAATACCATTGATTCTATACAGTTGCCTGTCTGCTACTGAGGGTATTTTTGAATTATTTCTTATAATAAATACCTTAAATTTTGTATGCCTCTTGGCATGTGTCTATTGTTCATGTAGGGCTCAACCCACATCATTTTTTACTCTCTAGCTCCCTCTGCTGCTGAGAGAATAAATCCAACAGACGCATATGCCAAGGGGCACCACTGTTAAGTAAATATAGCTTCAGGTTACTTCTTTGGGGAATATAACATGCTTACCTTACTTACCTGCCGAGCCAAAACCGATTCTCTCTGCTTTCCTTTAACACCAAACCTCCCAGGCAGCTCCATTTCCTCAGTGACTAATCACTTCTTAACCCACTTCTATCCAGTTCTCCATATGTCCCGGGTTCTGCTCCTCTTGGCAATTTCTTTTAAGCAGATTGCCAATTATTTGTCAAGTACAGTGACTTCTCAGTCCTAGCTTCTGTAGGCAGAGGAAAAATGCTTTCCTGTGGTTTATCAGCATGTGCAGTTCTTTTGGCCAACCTTGGAATGAGGGCCTCACAACTCCAGTGCAAAATGCCTGAAGTTATGAAGTGTCACACCCAGCACTAGCATAGCTGTTTTGGAGCCCAGCCTCTCCTTTCTGGTATTGCTCTTAAACTACACCACCACAGCTCCCAGTTTCATGCTCCTTGCACTGACTTTCTCCTTGCCTTCCCCCACCTTTATCAAATGCAGCCCATAAGGTATATGAGAATTCTTTGGCTCTCCCTTAATTTCAGTGACTTCATCTCAAATGAGATACACATAGCCCCATGTAGAGCCTGGCACCAGGACCAGACCCTATGTGTGGGTGGCCTGGGCAGGTAAGAATTTGGCACCCCTTTTAAAAAACATGCTTCGAATATTTATTCAACATGCATTTGGTAGAGATGGGGAAATGGGTTTTTTTTCTATTAGTAAAAATCATGAACCATTAAGTCAACTGTCTATATTCCCTTGTCTAAAAACAAAACTCTAGCAAGAAGTGAGGAAGAGTTTAAAGATGATTGAACAGAAAGATAGGTGGGAATCGGGGCTGGAGGAAGAATGAGAGTTCTCACTGCTCACAGCATTTCTGTCGAACACCCCAGTTCACAAGCTCTTCTCCCAGGCCTCTTGAGCAAGCCTGTCAGCTGCAGGGGCTCCCCTCACTTTCCCCTCCTCAAAGCACCCTATTCTCCCAACCCCTACTCCCTCTGACCCCACCACCACCTCTCTCTCTCTCTCTTTCTCTCTCTCTTGTTCAGCATTGCCCCAACCACATACTCCAAGCTTACAAATCCTCACCTATTACTAAATCCAAACTTCAAGATTATTAAATACCTATTATTCCAAAGATGATACCTTAGGTTGTGCTCACCAAAATATATGTCTTTATGTTTCCAAGATTCTCCCTTCCCAGAAGGTAGTTTCTTGTTATCTTTTGAAATTCATAAATAAGAGCCTTATTCAGTATGCTCATTGAGAGCAGGGCCCATTTTCATTCCTTACGCTGGTAATCTAAGGAACTGCATGTGGAAACCCGAGTTAACTGGCCCCATAGTTCCAGTTATTCCAATGACATTTGGTGCTCCTTGTAAATTAATACCCCACATACCTGTTTAAATGCCCTAACCTTTAGTTCAGTTCAGGCTCGCATGTGGGTGCCTTGTGAATGGCCATGACGATTTTCTTCTCAACAGGAATCGGCTAGTTACTACTGTGGTATACAATGCTGGTTCCCTCTTTTTTTTTTTTTTTTTTTTCTTTTTGTCTTTTTTACTGACTGGTAACGGGATCGCAACCCTCGGTGTCGCGCCCGTGCCAGGGACCGGCAACGGGATCGCAACCCTCGGTGTTGCGCCCGCACCACGCTCAGCCAGTGAGTGGGAACCAGTCTCCACATGGGATCCGAGCCCTCGGCGCATGTGGAGCGCTGCCGCGCTCCCAAGCGGCGCACTCTCCAGTGCACCACCGGGCCGGCCCCTGGTTCCCTCTTGAAGTGCTTCTCAGTCGTCAAGGAGTAGGGGGAAAGGTTTCCCTCCTAGAGTTTCTGAAACTGCACCACTAGGGGGTGCCACCTGTGTGAAGAGAGTTTCCTTTTAGTCTTTCCCTGAACTAGGGCTGGATTTGCATCCTCCTTGTTAGCCCCATAACAATACATAGGGAAATGACCCAAATCCTCGAGAGGAGAAAAGAGCAGTTCTCTGTCACTTTTCCATGTTCATCAAGTCTCCCTCTTCATAATCGAGTATTTCTCAGTTGCTCTGTGAAAAGGGAAAGCCTAAAGAAGCAGCCAAGTGAAGAAGCATCGATTCAGTTGACATTGAGGCCTGAGGAAAATCTGCTAGGCTTGTGATGTCAGGGTAGAACAGTGCACACCACAGACTTCATGATGGCTTCAAATTGAAAGAAAATATGTAGCCATATAGTTCGTGTTCATTTAGCTTGGAGACCATCACTGTAGGAGATGAAGGGAGATACATAGTGGGATACAACAATAACTTTATTTAGCACCTGCTACATACCAGGTACTCTACTAGATTTTTTACATGTGCTATCTCAATCCATCCAACAACTCTATTTGATATGTTATTCCAATTTTACAGGGGAGAAAGCAGACAAAAATTATAACCATCCCAAAGTCTCACAACTGTTCAGAAGAGAAACCATGTTCAACCTACAGATCGGCACATCCTGTTTCTACAAAGATTTAGCTGAACATTTGACATCAGAACTTTGTCTTTTGTGCTCACCTTGGTGTTTTGAAAACTCTGGTTTTCAGAGCTGAGTGGTCGTCTCCAGGCTGCTTTATGCCTAGTGCTTCCTCCTGCTGCAGGTCTATCACCCCAGCTTCTGTCTCCTCAGCCAATGAGTCACTTCTTAAATGACTCATTTTCTTCCTTGTCCTCTAATGTAATTCTGGAATCATAGACCTTCCCAGTGGGAAGGAACCAGGTAGAATTCTCTGAGAAGGGAAGGTTAAAATGGCATGTTGGAGTTCACAACCCCACTAACTGAGAGAGATGGTACCCTGTGTTGAGTGTACTTTTTGCTCTGCTGGGCCAGCTCTGAGGAACACAGATAACCTACATTTAACCAAATCCTAGCAGAAGAGCCAAGACTAGCACCCACGACTCCTACCTAACTCCAAGTACTGGGCATTTTCTAACAAACTTCATTTATTTTAGTTATGATCTGCATCTTAAAAATAACCCCTTCTTGTGCACAGTGCATTACTGTGCCCAGAGCACTTGAGGCTTTTGTCCCCATTTCATATAAACAAACTAGGCTCTGAAAGAGACACCTTCAATAGTTAGTATTACTGAGAACTACTAAAGCACCTGCCATAGATTTTGTAAACTCCACTAATGCTTAAAGCATATTAAGTAGGCTTTAACTCCATTTTATAGATGAAAAATAAGTTCAGGAAGGTTAATTAACACACCGGATTATATATTAGATGATATAGCTAGTACATAGTAGAGCCAGGTTTTTAACAGGAGACTCTGAAGCACCAAAGCTCTGCTTTTTATACTTGGTACTGCGCACTGCCAAGGTTATATGGCTAGTTAGTGGTGGGTTGTGAGCACCGCCTAGGATTTTGACATCTAATCCAGTATTCTGTCCTCTATAATGTGCAGACTCTGAAACACATGTAGACACATGTGCATGCACATACACACACAGTTTTAAACATACTTTAGATATGATTTTGTCCAAATGACTAATTTAGTTTTAAACTTCATGGTTATTTTTGAAAATGCATAGTTTTTACTTTAATGTTTTACCTAAATCTATGAGCACCTTTGCTCACTGAGTGTCATGCTGCATTTCTGACCCCGTGAATGACTGTTGTCCAAAGACTCCAACCTATTAAAAATAGTTAATATTTTGTTTTTTGTTTCAAGTTGCACATGAAGCTCACAGTCAGTTTTTTCTTTTTTTTTTTCCCTTTTTGTCTTTTTTCGTGACCGGTAATGGGATCGCAACTGGTAATGGGATTGCAACCGGTAATGGGATCTCAACCCTCGGTGTCGCGCCTGCACCGTGCTCAACCAGTGAGTGGACCGGTCTCTATATGGGATCCGAACCCTCGCGGGAGCGCGGCGCCACACTCTACCGAGTGCGCCACCGGGCTGGCCCCAGTTTGGGTTTTATTAGAGAACTGAAGTTCAAATTTAACTTCTTTAGAGTCCTGATTTATTACAGGAAAATTCTGGCAGACAGTTTAGACATGGAAAATGACTTCCAATCACAGTCTGGGCTGCATTCATTCTTCCTTAGCTGACTTAGACAGTTGAAGAGTGAGGAGGAGGGACGGGTTATGCTGTCCTTACTGAATTCATGCCGTGTTCCAGATAAGAAGCTGTGTTCCTCGCCCAAGATGATGCTGTGACCCTGGCTTTGCCTTCTGGCTGAACACACTGCTAAGCACAGAGAAAGCTTCAACCCGAGCTCTAAGAACCCACTGCCTTAAAGCGCTCGTTCACTTGGCATTTCCCCTTGGGTTCTTCGGGATGCTCCCATCGAGATGTGTGGCATGTCAGGCCCACCACAATTCACCCAGCTCAGCTGTCTCCAAGGCCCACTCACACAGTGGGACTGCAGCTCTCAAGGTCCCCCTGCCCCTCCACTGAGCCTGCTACTGGAAGGAAGATGACTTACCAAGTGACTTTGCCAGGATTCTGCACAATAACATCAGCTGTCTTTTCTTCTAGAAGATGAAAGAAATTGGCCCTTCTCCCTTTTTCTTTTTTTCTGGTGGTGAGTGTGATTCCTCCAGCCTAGCAGAGTATCCACAGAGAATGTTTTGCAAGGCTGGAAGTGAGCCAAATGGCTTGGGTGTTGTCTCAGATAACCAGTGAGGGCCCCAGCAGAGCTGATAACTGGAAGGGCCTGGGGAAATGATCGTGCTTCTCAGGATGAGCCATGGCTCAGGGAATTTGGAGATGTTGAAGATACTGGAGGCTGTCTAACAGAGGAAAAGAAAATGGGGTTCTTGTAGCTTCTGGGCTTCAGTGCCAGCCCTTGGAATCTTGCCATTTCCATTGCGATCTGCCATATATCTGTGTGCACAGGGTCCCGCCTAACTGAGCCTAGGCAGCAAGTTGGCCTAAATGTTCCCCAGGGCGCCTTCCAATTCCAATATTCTGATCTATGTAAAATACTGAGTGAATAAGAATTGTTGGTCAGGGTTAAAGCTGAGTAATTTTCTTAAGCACTTGAGTATGTCATTTCTTTTTTCAGCTTTTGAAATGATTCAATTTTATGACACATGAACAAGACTTTTATTCACTAAAGAACTTAAAGCATAACAGCAAGTGAAAGTGGGTAGAATTATCTTAAAGGGCTGTTCTGCAGTGCCTCCCCGTCAGATGAGCCAGAGCTACAGTAAAGAGAAGCTATTTAGGGCAGCACAGATAGGAACGTTCCCAGCAGGGCCTTCACGATGCTCAGGTTACAGTTCCCAGTAAGGAGAAATGTCCTGAGGTTGTACAGATAAAATGTGACCTGTGAGGTACTTGGCCCTCTTGGGCTTTAAAGCCAAAGCTTGAAAGCTGAGGCTGACCCTTTACCATTGGCATCCAGCCAGAGTGTGACCTGGGGCAAATAGATACCTGCCAGTTCTAAGTTCTCAAGTTTCTGTTCCATGGGGCTCTGGGCCTGAGTGTCAGGTCAACTAACAGGCTCCGGTTGGAGAGACATACTTCTAGGCTTGGATGTGCTGAGAGGTGTCGGCTTCTGCCTGGACCAAGGGGGCAGCCCCACCCAGTTGCCAGCTCCACGGACAGACTGTGAACCCATCAGGCTCACCTGATATGCAGGGGCCATCTGGAGCTGTGTGCTGTGCACCTCCTCTGTGCTCCATGCCCAGCCCTGGACTGCTCCAGGCCTAGGCGTAGACTCTGCTGTATCTGGAAGAAGAAGAGGAAAGGCTGTTGTTCTGGAAAGAGCCAGCTGTCATCGGGTGGCCTGGCAAGCACTCGTCTACAATGTGGGTTGGAGTCCTGTTTTCACCAGTAACTCTTCAGTAACCTTATATCTCTGAGCCTCAGTTTCCTCTTCTGTAAAATGTAAACTTTACAAATATTTTGTGCTTGCTACTACCCAAGTGCTACCTTAAGTATTGAGGACACAGTGGAGGACAGTGGGGACAAGAAGGGCCTTGCCCTCATAGAAACAAACTCCACAAGGTCTTAGGAAGATTCCATGAGATAATGTATGCTTAGCATCTTGTTTGACCCAAGTGGGTGCTCACTACGTGTTAGTTCTAGTAAGTTTTCCTCCAAAGATGGTTGAAAATCTTTAAAAGCATGCCCTTTCCCACCTTGGTCTGTGCACGTGCATTTCTCTCTGCCTAGAAGGCTCTTCCGCTCCCTTGGCCTAGCTAACTCCCGTCCATTTGGTTCTCAGTATCAATGATCACTTCCTCAAGGTAGCACTTCCCAGACCAAGTCCAAGTTTAGGTCCCCCAGTTGTGCATTCCCATGGCAACTGGCACTATAATTTGAGGTATTCATTATTTTGGTACCTACTACTTGTTTAATCTGTTTTCCTGACTAGATTTTAAACTTGGTGTAGACAGCATCCATGTGTACCTGAAGTCTCAGTGCCCAGCTTTGAGATTCTCCATAAATATCTGACCAGCTGACTGGCTCACATTTGAAGGGCTGTTCCTCTCTGAATGAATGAGATAATTGCACTGGACCAGAAAAAAGAATCTGGCCCACCAGGAATGCACAGGTCCTTTCTTTCTTCCTTCTTTTCTCTCTCCTACCATGAAGAGAAGGGATGGCCAAGTCAGGGTACAAAGGATGGCACATTTGGTTCCCCAGTGTTAACAGCACTTGCCCAGCACCCACTCAGGGGCCGGCCTGCTGAGAACAGGACAGCCAGGGTCTTCTCTGATACCGTGTACCACAGTCACATCCTCGTCTGCTCTCCCCACCAGCCAGGGGGCATGACTGAAAGGAGGAGGTCTTGTCTCTGGGAACCATAGATAGTAAAAGCTTGAAAAACATGAAAGCCAAGGCCATAAGACTGGAATGATATCAGCAGCAAAAATGTAACCATGTTGATGTTTCACTCTGTCACCCCGTGAGAAAGAGGCCCCCAGCATCAGTACCTTGAGGATGAGATCTTGGCAAACACACAGCCATTTAAATGTGACTCCCTGGAAATGTGAATGTTTTTGCCCTTTTGTGCCCTGTGGGATTTAACAAAGCAGCAATGTGACCTGACCCCAGTGATTTTCCTTTGGCCAAAATTCAGAGCTGCACGTCCCCCGTCATTCCTGCAAGTCCACCATATGAAACTAGTCCTTGATGCCAACCCTTTCCATCCTTCATGTCTTTGCTCAGGCTGTTCCTTCAGCCAGAAGTCCCTTCCTTCCTTATATAAATATCTGTCAAATCTCAATACATTCTTCAAGACTAAGATGAACTATCACTTTACCTGTAACGCCTCTGACCACTTGCCTTCCTCTAAATTGGAGTTAGGTGCTTTTAATCATAACCCTTATGGGAACATAGCAAGGTTAGTTTTGGATTTTTCTCTTCACTAAACTGACAAAAACCAAATCTTATTCATATTTTTACCCCCTTCAACTAGTATAGTGCCTAGCACATTGTAGGTGCAGAACAAATGAAAGGCAGAAATCCCAGGATTGGCAAGGTGTGTCCTGGACAGTGGGTCAGCCAGAATGCCCAAGGGCAAGTGCATGTGCCAAAAACTACTAGCAGGTACTTTTATGGACAGACTGTTGAAACAATGAGAAGCCACTCAAGACTTGTGGGCAAGGAAATGGCATGAGGAAGGAGGAATTTGGGTACATTCTTTGTAGGCATAGTGGGGTATGATGAGGTTAAAGGAAAAAAGTCTTAAACCTATTCTATAGATGAGGAAACTGAGACTTGGGAAAATTAAGTGATTTGGCAAAGGCACACAGCTAATAAGTAAAGGAATCTAGCTTAGAATCCAGATCTAATTTCAGAGTTTGTGTTCTTAAATACTGTGCAAAAACTCAGTCAGATCTGCAAACACCACATGGAATTAGGATCCTTTAGATCTTCAAAGAACGCTCTCCTGGCTGTGTTAAGTTTGACTCCAGAATGTCACTAAACCTCACTGTGCCTCAGTTTCCTCTTCAGTAAAATGAGGAACGTTGAGCTAGCGTGACTGTAAGGCCACTTTTAGGCTCTGAGATGCTGAGTCCCTATAGAATACAAATGGACTTCCTAACCCGGAATTCAACTCAGTCAAAACTAAGTGCACTTGTATATTGGCCGTGGAAAACTTTCATGGGTTGCAATCATGACTCCAACACATAACAAAGTTATGAAATATTATCTCAGAGGTCTAATTGTTCTTCCCTTTTTTTTTTTTTTTTTTTTTTTT